>NC_056746.1:177224035-177304035 GCF_019279795.1 Protopterus annectens
GCTGGCTGAAGGTCTGCAACTCAGTAAATGTGAAGGGACATTGTAGAAACTCAGCATAGCATAACCTCATTCTTTACAGTAATGGTACTTTTATTGTAAGATATGTGTGGCAAGCTGTGGGAGTGCATGTCTAATATGAGATTTTATATTTATTATGGACATGTTCCATAACCTGATGGCACAACTCATGCCTTTTCTTGCTCATGGGAGACATGCAAGGCAAGCATTATGTAATCAGTCCACATCTGGTGCTAGTGTGCTAGTGTTGATAGCCATCATGGACATGAGAGGCATAGGTCAAGGTCACACAGTACCACTGCTTCCACAGCTACATCTAGGGTGGAGGTGCATATGGGCAGGAGATAATCTCCATGATGACAAGGTGCACTTGCCAGTTCCACATCTGTAGAGGTTGTTAATCATGGTCATGCAGCACACCAATACCTGTGAAACTCAGAAAAGTGGTAGCTCCTATGGAAGGGATAGTGTGTCTGAGATGCCCGCACTACTTCAATGGGTGCCTTCATCTTGTACCTATGACCCAGCCACAGTGTTGCAACATCTGTTGAAGGTGTGTATCAGCATACCCATACACAACACAATACATATTCCAGTTGCACACACACACACACACACACACACACACACACACACACACACACACACACACACACACACACACACACACACACACTCACTCACTCACTCGCTCACTCACTCACTGACAGTGGCCTCTCCCAGAGAATTTTACAATGGGGCCTCTCACTTCTACATCAGACTCACAGTACACAAAGTTATTTACAGGTATAACAGTATGCATACATTTCCCATTGGAAGACACTGAAAACTCATATTCCTGCTTATGATAACTATGCCTTGCCATTTGTCCTTTGTTACTGGGATTCTCAATGTCTGAGGAACAGTGTGAATAGGTTATATATAGGTAAGCACATTCTGCTTGTAGGTTTGATTGTATCGGTCTTCTTTGGTATGCTTTAGCTTGGCATGGTGGAACTAGTAGAAAATCCATGATGCAGACGCTTGGGATACCCCTGCTATCTCCCACTGTGCACTAAATGGTCCTTGTACCTAATATTCTTAAAGCTACACATACCTTAAAATCCTCTAGGATAGGTAGTGCACAAATCACATGGGCCTGCAAATGAGGGCGACATGTATTAACCAGCTACTGTATTGTGACTCTGCCCACACAGTACCAGTCTATAGTGCTGATAGCATGAAGCCCAGGAAATGTTAAGTACAGCATCTCTAATGATGACAACCTCCAACACCAAGATGTTCTAGTGGTCAAACTCACCAAAAATGGCACTTCAAACTGTGGAATTTATACATTTTTAAATCACTCTGACGTATTGTTTTCCCCATTTCCATACACGGAGCCCTTCATTTTAATGATGTTGCTCATTACCATGTATTTATACTGCCATTAGCATGTACATCAAGCACCCCTGTGGATTGCCACCCCCCTACTAACAGTCATTGCGTCTTTGAATCACAGATACACTGCATGTCACCATCTGTGGGTGTGATATAAGTAGCCATCTGTGGGTGTAATATAAGGTTTAACACTCACAATTACTTCATCCTAGCTTCTGCAAATCTATACAAAATATTCATCATTATGAAAGAAGTTTTTAGTTTCTGATAAAAAAAAATAAAAATGTGCATTTAAGTATGACTGTAGTAATCATGAGAAGATATTATGGGTAGTTTACCCCATAAGCTATAAACATCTATGAGGAATATATACATTCACTTGATCTGTAAAGAAATGGTGAGTCATATAAAATCAAGGCTCAAAATATCATAACATATTTATGTCAATAAATAAAAATAAATAAATATCATACCATATGTATTTATTTATTTTATTGTCATTTGTTTAAGTGTCTAAACCCTACAAAATACAACACAACATTTATTAAATACTGTTTTTGCAGAGAGTATCCAAATAGAAACTCCCAAAAAAGACTTTGCAGGCCATTTATCACTAGGTATTATCAACTGTTCACAAAGTGCCAGTTTTTTACCAGTTGTTGTTAACTATTCATAATATGCAGTTTGTTGCTATTTGTTGTTGGCTTTTCAGAAAACATGATGCTTGTTACTTTATTTATTATTATTAGTGTGACATTTTTTTCCTATTTGCTTTTGAAACAGTACTACAAACCCACTGAATTCCCAATGTTGGGACTCTGACCCTACACACACGATCTACAACTGTGCTACCTCTAAGGTCACGTGTACTTTCAGAGAGGGAATAATTAAAACAAAAATACTTATTTCCCTTTATTTCAAGTTGTCTGGCCTCATAGGTGGTACTAAACTGTATGCATGATAAAGTAACATTGCAACAATGTAATGCATGAGTTTGATCAAAGGGGACCAGGTCAGATCATCAATCTATTTTTGGTTGATTTTGAATTCATCAATCACAGCTCATGTAGCCCCAAGTTGTCAACCAGGCAGAAGTGGGAGAAATAAATGGACTACATGACCCATGGTAAAGTCCATTTCAAGGTTCAATGGGTTTTGAACTGCTGAAGTCGGTCAGTGTGCTGTGAGTCAATTGATGTTTCATTCAACAATTGGTGATAAGCTTAACTAAAGATAAATGACATTTCAAAGGTCAGCATAACTTTGCATAACAAACAGTAGTGTTCCCCTTTGTTGTTATCTTTTGGCTTTTCCCAGTTAGGGGTCACCACAGTGGAACTCCAGTCCGCTAATGATTGGCAGTAGATTTTGATGAACGCCGAGGTGCCAGCTTGACGTTCAACCTTCAATGAAGGCATGCCCATTTACGCATGTCTTTTGAACGACCACCCAACCACGGGGAGGGGGGACATGCAGACTCCACACAGAAGGCACTCCCCGCACTGCAGTCAAGAATCGAATGGGAGAACCTCTTGCTGTGAGGCAACAATGCTACCGCTGCACCACCACGAATGATCACCAGTATTCACTAAAGAGATTGTTTTTAATGAGCTATTAATACAGCTGTTTGCTGCCATAGTCATAAGTAATGCATTAAATTGATTCATTGTTATTGGTTTAGTCTACCCATTATTTTCAAGGGCAAGCACAGTCCAACATATTAATAACTTATGTAATTTGATTTTTGTCTTCAAAACCTATGTTCCTATTTTTAGATATATAATATAATTTTGATAACTGCTCAAGGAAATGAACTGATTTAGCTTCAGCTGAAACTTAAAAGCAGATACTGTCTAGAAGGAAGGCTTATCCCAAATACACTGATCATCTGAATGCAGAGTGAAAGTATACTGCTCAAAAAAACTGACATTATTGTAAAAACGGAAGTTATTTTTTCATTTAGTGATAAAGTCAAAAGCGAATATAATCATGATACAGGAGACCCATATGCTAACTGAACAATGGAATCAGGAGTTAAGGAAAACTGGATTAAGACAATTGTGGCTACAGGGAATAAGTCAAATAGCAAAGGTGTTGCAATTATTGTCAAGCAAACATTTCAAGACACCATCCTAAAACTTGATACTGATCCGGAAGGCAGATGGTGCTATATAAAAATCAAATCCCCAAATATTAACAAACCTATATTCCTTTTAAACATTTACGTGCCATGCTTAAAACAACAGGATTTCATAGTATCCCTCTACAAGTTATCTAATTTCCCTGACCATTACTATATTATAGGAGGAGATTGGAACATTGTTCAAGACCCTTTCATAGACAGATCAAACACTTGTACTCCATAAAACTCGCAGATGATTAATGCACTCACTGAGTTAAAAAGAGACTTTATACTTTTTGATCCATATCACACGCAGACAAAAAATAATCCTAGTGGCAAATATACATTCTACTCTCAGTGCCATAAAACATGGTCTAGACTGGACTTTTTCCTAATATCAAATGCCTTTTTGAATTTTGATATAGCCCATAAACAAGATTATTTTCAGATCACTCCAAAATTATACTCTCTATTAGCTGGTTTACAAAGACAGGTGGCAATACTAATCAATATAACTGGACTTTAAAACCCAGTTTGTTAACTAAAGAGGAAATAATTCAGGAAGTAGAGACTATACTTAATGACCTTCTTCCACAATCAGACTCTTCCCAAATTCCATTTGATATTCAATGGGCATCTACAGAGGCTGTAATTAGAGGGATTATGATCAGTAAAGCATCGTACTATAAGAAGAACCATGCAACTAAAGAGGCATCACTTAAAAACAAAATTACTGAACTTGAAAATAAATTACAAACTATGACCAAGAAATAGAAAAACAAATAGCTCTACATCAGAAAGAACTATACCTCCTAAATGATAATAATCTCTCTTTTCAAGAAATGAAAGCAACTTATATATGAAGACAGAAATTACAGTTCCAACCAAGACAAGATCCACCTATTTGAGGAACTATATTTACATTCATATACAGATCAACCCAATACTATAATAAACAAAGAAATGGAATTATTCCTGAAACAACTAAATTTTCTAACACTCTCACAAGACCAGCAAAGACATCTCTCATCTCCCATTACACTCCAAGAACAATTACAGCTATCAAGGGATCTGATGGTGTTAGACCTTTAGTTTTATAAGAATCAATCTCTCACAGAGTTGAGAAAAACATTGAACCTACCTAAACAATACCTAATTATGCTGAGACAGATCAGAGACGTGTGCCAGTATACTAAAAAAATCTTACAATTACACAGAATGACATAAACTCAGTCAAAACACTCTGGTCTCTACTAACACTGAGAAAGAAAATTATATCCAACTCATACAAACTTATTAGGTCAATAACGTACCAGGAAGAGATGTTGTGTCTTTTGGCTTTTCCCGGTTAGGAGTCGCCACAGCAGAACTCCGGTCTGCTAATGATTGGTAGTTGATTTTACGTGCCGAGTTACCAGCCCTGACACACAACCTTCAATGAAGGTACGCCCATTCACGCACGTCTCCACGCAGAAGACGCTCTAGCTGAGAATCGAACAGGACAGCATCTTACTGTGAGGCGACAACTCTACCACAGCACCACCACCGCGGATAGGTACCAGGAAGAAATACTATTCTCAAAATATTGGCATGGTATAGACTCACTAATTTCTAATGACCAAATAACGAAATCTGTTCAAATGACCAATAAATATATTCCCTTCAGAAAATTGAGTTACACACAGTTTATGATATTAAATAATGCATACCTTACTCAGACACTAATAAACAAATTTAAACTTACTTCACCCCCTTTATGGCCACATTGTTATAATCAGAATGCCGACCTATTACATGTCATTTGGAGCTGCAAATGCTCATACAAGCTCTGGTGTTCACTTAAAGTCAGATTAAGCAAAATGGGATATGAGAAGTCCACACTATCCTGGAAATTTTCCCTATTACATGTTCCCCCTGTGAATCTAAAGAAACAACAGGTACAACTATTAATTACACTGTTCCCACTTATATTACACTGAAATGGAAAGACAGAACTCAGCTTTCTTGGAATGGGTTCGGACAAATAGCTATCAGATACATAACTGCACACAGATTCTTAATTCGTACTCAAAAATGAAACACACATTTTGTTGAATTTTGGAATTCATTAATGGATCATATCTTGAGGTAATATGCAACAACTTCTAACAAATTCTAACTATTAAATTATAAAACTGTACTTTTTTGTTCATCTAGCCCCCCACATCTTCTTTATAGCTACTAAACTTTGGGCAACTTGATATAACTCCGCTGAATTTCCTACTTCCCCAATCACTACATATCAAGTACATTCACAATGACATCATATTTGTTGTGTTCTCTTGGCAAGCATATGTATATATGTACATATTTTATGGTATGATTTATTACTATTCTCAGTTTTTTGCTAATCATATATGACAACATTAACTTTTTTTCTATTATATTTCTCTGTATTTGACATTCTTATCTGCTTATGTTTTTTTTTGTTTTGACATGCTTGTTTTTGATTTTGAACTCAATAAAAATGTCATTTAAGAAAATTCAATAAAGAGATTAAAAAAAAACTGACGTTATCGTAACTTGCTGCATATTTTTTGCAGAGTGGGACCTTACATTTTTATGCCTGTTACCACATCTTGTATTTTCCTGTCATTTATTTGTTTTTTTGAGTGCTATCTCCCATATTTTTAAACTTGATTGTATGACCTATGGTAATTCAGGAAAATAAAGAACAAAATTCAGTTATTGTCAAAACAGATAAGTGGGGTGTAGATAAGAGTCTCTCCACTCGATCCTCTTGAACTTGACGGAAAGAGGAGAAAAAAATGTATCTTAAGTATGCAAACAAAGGTAAGAAATAAGGTAATGACATACTGAATACAATTAATTCCTTTTGCTGATGAGGTTACTGGCCTCTTTCAAAATGGAGTAAAGAGCTAATAAGGCAACAATTATTAATTTGGTTAGTTTTCTGCCTGTGGGTCTTTTTTGTTTTACTGGGCTTGTAAAGAGAGATGTTGTGGTCCTGCAGCTCTGGACAGTGACAGGGATGCCCTGAGATATATTTTTTAATGAAAATGGTTTATATCTTTATTTTTTAGTGCTGCTGAGTACGGCCAGACATGCTCAACAGCTGAACTCCTCCACTGTCTTTTACTTTGCAAAGTATTGCAGTTTGGATTGTATGTGCTTTTCTTGTAGAATTCCACCTGGCAGGTATTCTGCAATGATGGCAGAACATAGCCAGACTTCTGCAGAATAAAATGATGCAGTCACACCTGCCTACATTATAAAATTAATCACTGGGTAATGATGGAACTGCCTAAGAGACAAAGCCCACATTTATGAGTAGTTGGGTAAAAACTAACCCACAGTCATACCTCTCAACCTCTTAGTGTAAGAAATCTGGACAAAGCCTGACATAATGGTCAGACAACAGCCCAGAAATTGGGACACATTTTTAATGTTGCTCTTATAAACTTAGAAATCTGCTAGAATAACAGGGGGTGTGTTAGCATACATTTTCTGAAGGATATGAAGTCTGAAACTCAATTGCATGTCTTTATTTAGTAACGTTAATCCTTAGATCATCCCAGTGATTTATCAAAAAAAAAAAAAAAACACAATTTCTGTGAGAAACAGACCAAAAATATGAGGGAAAAATCAGGACATTCTGTGAAAATCTGTACAGTTGAGAAGTATGCGGCCATGGTATCCACATCACTATTATCTCCTTGAGACCAAAAGCTAATTATCAGGATGTGGGGACACTGGAAGAGGTAAGCATTAAATCATTTTAATGCAAAACTCTAAGTAGGGGATGCACCATTACTTTAGTATAATATAAAAAGGATCAGCTGACATGAGTTAAATGCCATTATACAATGAAACTGATGCATTTTGGTCTCATACAAGAGACTGAGATAAAATTATTATTACGGTGAACTTCATCTTTGTCCTAATACACATTTGCTTCAGTCATCTGACTAGATTGCAAGAGATGCTGAACACCTTTAAACAGTTGTTAATTCATGAAATGTATGAGAAATTCTTACTGTAAGGTACATGAGGAGTTGTTATCTACTGGTATGAAGCAGGGACGTCTTGGCACTACAGCTGCTCACACAGAAAGTAATTAATGATGTGTCTTAGCCCCTCCCCTCACAGAGGGAACTTCCAAAAGAAGTTAAGGAACAACATATGTGTGTGTTATATATTATACCATGACCCCCCCAAAACGTGCATGCTGATTGGCCAGCGTGCACATTGTAAATCGAGTTATACTAATGGAAAAAGGTCCGGTCGCCCGGACTTTTTTCCATTAGTATAATCTCTTAAAACACTGTCTATGTTAAATGGGTTTAACATAGTGAGACAACTAAAATAAGCAACGGAGATCTCCGTTGCTTATTTTAAAGCTGTCTCATGCTAAACCCATTTAACACAGCGACAGGTTTTAAAAGCAACAGAAAGCAAGATCTCCGTTGCTTTTTTTCGCTATGTTAAATGGGTTTAACATAGCAAGACAGTTTTAAAATAAGCAACGGACATCTCTGTTGCTTATCTTAAAACTGTCTCGCTATGTTAAACCCATTTAACATAGCAAAGTAAAAGCAACGGAGATCTTGCTTCCTCTGCTTTTGTTCACAGCTCTGATGTACTGCACAGGCATGCAATACATCAGAACTGCCGTGGATGCCAGACATCTGCGGAAGGGCAGTAAACAGGCATTATACTATGCCATTATTTAAGAAAAGTAATAGTTTCTTTTCTTAAATAATGTCATATAATAGCAATAACCACTTCTGGGTGTGGGTTATGCTTAATTTACCCACGGTTGGCTTTGTTCCGGGCCGCCTCGGGACCAAACCACGCCAACCGTGGGTAAATCCAGCATTACCCACACCCAGGCGTGGGTTATTGCTATATTACACCACAGTAGAACACCTTAAGGAAAGCACACATATACCTATAACTCATAAAATAATGCAAACTGTCCCCACCCTAAAACAACTTACATGGTGGCAAAGAGTCTATCAGTACAGACAACAAATACTACATCTGGCATACACTATATGCTGTTGTATGTTTCACCCTTTCCTTTGGCTTATTTACATGCAGTTGCTGAATCTTTACATATTAACAAATGAGTAAAAGTGCTTTAGCAATGCATTTTTACTGCTATAGTTTTGTTTTCTAGGAATATGCATATATTTTTCTTAATGCCTTGAAGTAAGATAGTGGTAGGAAGATTAAGAGACTGATGAGATACTATGGAGGAGCCGTTTGTTACTCATCTCCAAAGATAGGTCTAACATAGAAGTGTTACTTTGTAATTAGCTGCTAGTCTGATAATCTGACTTCCCATGGATTCCATTGGACTTCATTGGCAAATTACTTATTAGCACAAACATTACAAGAAGAACTTAAAAAATTAGTGCCCTGGTCATATATACAATATATAAATTAACGTGGTTTTAAACCATATAGTGCAGCTAGTGAAAATGGACTCTAAATCAAATATTTAACTTGTATTTTCACTATATATTTTTTCCTCTTTTTTCAGTTGTCATTATTAATGGCTTGTTGTGAGGCTGTTGTCGCACTTTGTTTATCTTATCATCACATATTCAAGAAACAGTTATGCATGACAATAGAAAGCCTAGTTGTAAAACAGACAAACCTTTGTTGTGCACCAGAACTACCAATTATTTATAGACTGCAAGTGAAACATCCTGACTGCCTAGACCTGAAGAATTTACCTTTGTGTACTAAGAATCTGTTAACTTTAGGGTAGTTACAAAGCTGAACTTCATTTACTGCAGTTTGCACTTCAGTTTCCTGACTTTGAGTTACTTCATAAATATTCAAATAAACCTAGTCCTGCAACAGAAACAAATTATCTCTTTCTCCAAGTGGTTATCATGCTTTTCAGCTAGTGAAAGAATAGAATAACAATACTGTATTATATTCAAAGGTACACACTCACACACACACACACACACACACACACACACACACACACACACACACACACACACACACACACACACACACACACGCACACACACTCACAAACCCTACTCTACATTGCTAATTCACACCCATATTTTGAAATAAATGCCCCATTGTATTCAAGGCTCCTGCCTTCCTTTTTCCAATAAAATTTCTGGATTCTTTAGAAAAAGCCATTTGTTTCCAACAGATGCTATTAAATTAACTTACTGTATCTGGACATACAGAAATGGTCTGTTCTGTAGTACTGTATATATAAACATATGATTGACTTTGTAGAGGGTCAAACATAACATTTTTTCTAACAAAATATTTACTTTATAAAAGAGAAATGCTAAAGTATGAACTAAAACCTAAAACAGATATCTGATATATGAACAAAAACAGTGGCATCAAAACCCATGAAACTGATATAAGATTGCTGAAAATATCCCAAGCTAATGATCAGAGCATCGACTACAACCGATATGAAATAATAACTACATACTATATATAGATAAATGGCAAAAGAACTGCCCTCTGTAAAAATTATTCATTACATGAATATTAAGAAAAGAAAAAGCATCACTAAATAGGTATTCTGTGTGGAGGCAAAGAGCTTCCATACCTTCCTGCATTATCTGTGGCTCCCTGTACCATGGTGAGCCATGTAATCAACTCTGAGGGTGCTGCATACCTGGGGATGGTGACATTTTCCCCATCACAGTGGTCACTCTCCTATTAAAAAACAGTATATTATCTTACCTATTCTAAAGTTTAAATCTAAAATTCAAATTCCTATATCTAATTTGATGTTTCATTTAAAGAATATAAGCTAAATACCCCCCCACACACTTTGCATTGCCTTATTTTTCATCACATATGCTAAGAAAAAAGCTTTGACCAATACTAATTTTTAATCACATGTAGGTACGTGGGTTTAAAGCTTTTATTTCATTAAACAATGGAAATGGATATAGATGATATATGTAGCTACATAAATATGTGCACACATTTACATTCATCAGTTTATATGTAGTGTGTGTGTGTATGTATATATATATATATATATATATATATATATATATATATAGTTATACATATCTATATATATATATAGATATATATATATATATATATATATATATATTTATTTATATATTTATATACATATATATATATATAAATATATATATATATATATATATATATATATATATATATATATATATATATATGGGTCAAAAACCCATATTATCGAATTTCAAATCATCAAGCCCACAATAGCAAAACTCCTGTTAATTAAAAGCATGCAATATCTTAACCTGGAAGACTGAACTATATAACTTAACAAATGTCTGGTCTTCACTTAAAGGAACACTCCTCCATTTAAACTCAGGCTACACTAAATCTGTGTCAGTGGTCTTAAATGGAGATTGCAGAGTAGTAAGGATCGAGAAATTTGCCCTTTTATCACTGTAGTGCGATCTCAGAGTTGGTATATATAATTTAGCAGGGTGGGGGCACAGCCCCCACATGGGGGGGGTGCAGCAGGCTTGCTACCCTGCAGAACCACTGAGACAGATTTAGTGTAACCTGAGTTTAAACATAAGATGTTCCTTTAAGTGAAGATTGGACTTCTGGTAAGTTATATAGTTCAATGTTCTGGGTTTTGATATTGTAGGCTTTTGATTAACAGGAGTTTTGCTATTGTGGGCTCAATGTTTTGTAATTCAATAATATGGGTTTTCAACATTATGAGGTAAATGCACATGTGTATATATATATATATATATATATATATATATATATATATATATATATATATAAATATATATGTGTGTGTGTATGTGTGTGTATGTGAATCATCAAAGGTAAAGGGTCTGATTATAGGGTAAAGGTAAACCTGATTCTGTAAAAACTGTCTGTTACAGTTTTTTTTATTTTACTGCTATTTAGTTTTAGTATGATCTGCGGTGGTGGTGCTGCGGTAGTGTTGTCGCCTCACAGTAAGACGTTGTCCTGTTCGGCTCTCAGCTAGAGTGTCTTCTGTGTGGAGACATGTGTGAATGGGCGTACCTTCGTTGAAGGTTGTGCATCAGGGCTGGCAACTCAGCATGTAAAAGTCTACTGCCAATCATTAGCAGACCAGAGTTCTGCTGTGGCGACCCCTAACCGGGAAAAGCCGAAAGACACAACATTAGTACAGTACACAGCAGGCATAGATGTTCATGTAGAACTAATTCACATATTGACTTATAAACCCATCAGATCTCATCTTTTGAGTTACCTATAAAGGCAGAATTTCAAAAGGAAAAAAAAAACTCCAAAGAAACAGGCTAGAAAGTGGGCAGATAAATGGAGGAGAAAAGGCAGATGACATAATATGATAAACTGGATAACCCGCCCAACCCCTCCTAAAGGGCGGGGGTAATTCAAACTAACAGACATTGTTCAGATTATCAAATAATCTAGAAAAAGAAAGAGAGAGCTAGCAACTCTGTGTGATTATTATAATGGATGATTTTAAGTAGATTAAAGAACTAAGAACTTTTGGAAAGTAGTTTAGCTGTGGATAAAGTTCATAAGTAATTGTAAAAGGTTTTCATGGGTACAGTAAAGATTATTATTGTAATCCAAGTAGTGAGCTTAAGCCTGGGTTTCAGAGATACAATTTACACTTGGAAGTTATCCAAGCAAAAGAATAAGGCAATGTAAAAAGTAGTATGGTTTAACAGGTGCATTATGGGATCGCACAAAAGCATTCTCAAAATTGTTCTATGATTTCAAACCTGCTGTGTATTTGCTCAGAACTTCTAATTCCCCTGTGATACAGTAATAATAAAAATATGCAAAACACACTGGAAAATGGTTTTCTAGATTGGTAAAAAGTAATAGAGATTTATTTAAGCATTTTAGGTCCAACGTAGCCACGTAAAGGTATTTCCACTAGTTAATAAAAACATAGCTCAACCTCATGCAGGAGTGGGTACAGGCAGGTAGTGTCCTAGTTGGAGCTTTTCTCCCCAGGCCTCCACTGAAAATGGGTGTCTAGCCATCAGACTGTCCCAGTAATCAAATGTTAATAAATAAATGAATAAATAGTTGTTTAAAGGTGATAACACAGGAAGAATGTTTTTTAAAGACAGTGGAATGGGCAAGCATCTTCTGTTGTTTACAGAAAATAATATTTAAGTTATCAAGTATCAATTTGAGAAAAAATGGAAGTTGCTTAGAGCATTTGCAAAACTGGGATCAAGTTAGCAGCGACATATTTAATTAAGGAAAGCATGCAATTGACACCAGAATACTTTTTATTCTGGCCAGAAATGAGCAAATGTTATTAGGTTAGACTGGAAGCAGTTAACCAAATTGTTACAGTAAACAAAGGATGTGCTATGAAGGCTGATGTGATATGGATTATTGTAGATGATTTGTACTATATTTCATCCATGGCTTTGTAGATGTAATATGCAGACTGGTGTTTGGAAATGGTATCTGAGATGGAATACAGTGGTGTTATATGAATGACACAAGGGTTAGAGGTCATTGTAGAGAGCACTACTGATGTCATGTAGCTTCTGTTACAACAAAATAATGTGTTGGAAATACGTGAGCTACAAAATGATCCCTCACTATGGAAATATTGCTGCTAACGTAACTGAAAACAACTGTCTGTGGAGAAACCAGAGACTGATGTTTTAATCTGGGATAAAACTGAGACAGTGGATACACTACAGAATGCTTGATTGATACATAATGATGGCTCATGGAAGGCAGAAACAAAGGAAGTGCTGCTTAAGCTTACAAACTGTAACGGTAGAAAGTATGTGGTACCCACAAAACAGTAGCAAATTATTTGCAGCCCGGTACTTTGGATGTAAAATTTGCCCAGCAGTGGTATGTGGCTTCAGTACTTTGGGTAATAAAAATAACTTGCATTCTGGTGCTTTATAAACGGAAACACTTTCACTGAGATCCACAAATTTCTTATTGATCCCTGCTATGCTTAGACTAATACTAAAGCACATGGGTCTTCGCTTAACATCTCATCGAAGGACGACACACACAGGAGTGCAGCACTGCAGTGTCAGTAATCAATCTGCTCTTTGTGGGACTACAACCCAGAGCCTTCTGCACTAAAGGTGAGTGTGTTCTTACCTGTTTTGCCACTGACACAATTTATATGCACAGTAGTGCATCTTATTCAACATGATTGGTCTAAATTTGATTTATAAACCTATGAAAATCTGGGGCAAGTTTTGCTTCTATTGTTGTGTCATATAAGCACAAATAATATTATCCTTCAAAATATATAATTATTCAAACCGGTCTGTTAATTGAAACATATATGAAGCCTTGTCAGACATGCAATAGACATGGAGAGATACAGAGCTTAAATCTATACTGCTGGCAGCAAGTGAGGTTAGAGACAGCGGGTTACAAGCCTTCACTTCTGCCACATTATATATGTAATGGGTGAATTGGTTTTAAGTGCGTATGGCAAATATGCATTGCTACCTCAAGTTATTACTAGCAACTGTCATACCCACATAAGATTTACACTGTGCAGTAACAAAACACAGTTGTAATCACACACACACACACACACACACACACACACACACACACACACACACGCACACACACACACACACACACACACGCACACACACACACACACACACACACACACACACACACACACACACACGCACACACACACACAAAGACACACTTGCCTAGAGCAGCTACTGATACCTCCTGACAGTACCATTCCCCATGTCTACAGAAAATGTTACCACCAAGTCATCCAGAAAAGTATTACAGTCTCAGTTACTGAACATGCATCCATTGAACCAATCAACCAGTACATTACATTTAAGTAGGTTGTAGCCAAATAGTTCTTTCAAAAGTGGTGGAAGTCAACAATCACAACAATGTTGTCTGTTTAACTTTTATAAACTGATAAATAAGACAGCAGACTCTAACTTTTTGAAATTAATAAATGAAATGCCTGGGACAGCAACAATGATTTGCTGCAGAAGAAAGTATTATTTATTGGTAGATGGCAGAGCAGAAATCTTTGCATCATAATCCTTAACTCCACGGTAACAAATTACTTAGAGATATTTTGTAACTCTAAGATGGTCCTAAAACTGAGAAGAAAACAGAAAAATATGGTGTCTAATTTTAATTTGACTGCACTGGCAGTGCACTGTTTTTGGGTAGTATATCAAGCAGATATAACTAGGTGTAAGAAGTTTTACCAGTGATGGCTGTCACCCTTTTCTTTCTTTTCATTGTGTTTGTAAGCATAAATTATCAGTAAGTGGTAACAAAATCTAACTACTACATTTTCATAAGAGGACAACAAGTGGATTATGTTGTACAGTAACAAAAAACAATCTATGTCTCTTTACTGATCTGATAAACCCATTTATTTAAGAGAGTGCATTAGGCATCTGACTGATACTTGTACAGATTACACTTTTTAAATTAAATAGTTTAGACAAAATACACCCAGTTCTTAACCTACAACAGCAATGTTGGGAGTTTATATATTAATACCACATATATTATTGTGATAAAGTTATGAATACTTTTTACTCTGATTACCCTAGTATTTAATTAATAAATTATATATTTTATCCTTCAAGGTGTCATAACGGTCTGATCTTCACAAATGAGTTGTAATTAACCAGCTCTGTTGGCTAGGGGGATAAAGCCATAACTATGAACTAGGCAGCCTAAGTTCAACTAAGTGTTTCATTGGTGGGGTTGGCATGGGTGATGACAAGAATGACAAGCTTGGGCCTACTGAACTCTATTTAGGGGAGGGGAGGGGCATATTGTAAGTGCAGTGTCCCTGGAAGAACCCCAAGTAGAGACCATGGTTCCCATAGAGATACTTGTCTACACCATAGGCAGGCCCATTTAATCTCTTCATTTAGAAGCATGGACTGCATCTCAATGGTCCATTGTATAACAATCTCTTTGATGTGGACTGTGAGGATATTAGATATTGTTATCTGTGCTAGCATGACTGGCTGAAGTTTTGTAAATAATTGTAAATAATTGTAAATTACCCTGTGTTACATATGACAGCATGACTAGCTATAATTTATCTCTTTTGATTATGACTCTCATTTATGCAAGATGTTTGAATGTCAAACAGTGTTCTTTTGGCTGACCAAATGTACATGTTTTTTTAAGAGAATTCTGAACGAATGTTATGCCAGAATCAGCTGACCTAGATGTGAATGTCATTGTGTGCCAGAGCTGGAAGAATGAAATCTTCACTGCAGCTATTTGTTTACTTTTCAAAATCTCATAGCAGCTTCCTGTTACTTTAAAAAAATATGCTATAAAAAGCAGGATCTGAGTCAGTTGTTCAGTTGTTTTCCAGAGCTGTTCACCAGTAGTAGTCCAGTTGTTTCCCGAGTAGGTTTCCATTCGCTAGACAATAGCCTGTAGTGTGGGCATAATTTCTCATCTTACCTTGTAGACATAGGAGTATAATCTTGCCTTGCTAAGTTATTTAGATTAGATAGGGACAGTTAATCTTCAGATAGTCATGGAATTGCAGCTAGATAGTTAGAGGTTTTCTAAAATCAATTTGAGATCTATCCTACAGTATTGTTTTCATATTTTTTGTATGTGAAACTCTGATGTTTATTTGAATCAGCTATTCAGTAATTAGATGTTTTAAATACTTTTATTTATTCTTAAATGTTTTACTACCTCTCATTTGTGGCTGGTTATTTGGTTAATATTTTAATCACTTGAGTGTTTATGCTTATAGGTTATTTTAAATTAATTTTGCTGTGCCTTTTTTGGTTGGTATACCTGTGCCTCTGTCAGACAGTGTGTGTGACTCATCTGTCCCTAAACCAAGATCTTTATCCCAGAGTCAAGGGAGCCTCTGGGTTAGAGTTCTGTCCCTCCTCTGCCCTCTATTTATTGGCTTGAAGATTCCAGAGTCTAATCTCGGTTCAGGCCTGAGATTTATGGATATTCTGAGATTTCCTTTTGTGTCTGAGTTCCAAGTCTCTCTGTAGTTTTATCCCGGCAGCATAATATTCTGAGGATGCAGCATGTCATGGAACGTGGGGTTGGACGTGGCTTTATCGGTTCATGCAGTGCTCTCTGAGCTTAATCTATGCAGGCTTTTGTTCGCTGGGTTTTCCAGGGTCGGGTGTTGAGCTGCAGATATTTGAGCCCTTTGAATCTTAGGGGCATTGTGTACTTTTTTGGGTCTCTTGAGGGCTGAGTTTGTCTGGATGATGACACCATAGGAAGGCAAGATGGATCCTTCAATATGATTGGGGATGAGGGACCCTTATGATTTCACAGTGTTCCATTGTGATTGATGTGGATGGAGGTTAGATTGCACTTGCCTTCTGTGTTTTGGGCCACCACTTTTACTTAATGGATTACCACCCTTGTGGTAATTTGTAGGGACTTTGGGTTTATGGATTTGTTCTGCCCAATTTTTTTCACCTAGCACTTAAAATTCACAACAGGCACTGTGTTGTTGGTTTGCAGATGACTATACTTTTGGCGACATCGGCTGGAGGCTCTGCGGCTGGCAGTTTGTTGGATGTTTCTATGAGGCCCTGGCTGAGGTCCCTTGTATTGTCCTCTGGCTGCGCCTCAAAACAGTTTGCAGTCATCTGCTGTGGGGCTGAGCCACAGTATAACCACTGTAACCCTGTGAGTCGATATACTTGCACCCAGCAATTCAGCACTGGGGTGTTCTGGTTCAGAGGTTAACTGCCCTGGGTGAAAGCATGGTGGGGGGTTTTCCTAACAGGAGTGGTTCTATCCATTGAGCCAGTTTGGTATTGTATCAGAGCTTAGGGGTGCATATCCAGTGGGTAGGCTGTGTGGACTTCCAGGTGCAGTCAATATGTCGAACTTCCCCAATTTGGCCAGGATCGCTGTGTGGTAGACCTTCCCTCGTCTCAAAGGAATGTGGAAACTGGGTAAAGAAATCGGCCAGGTTTAAGAAGCAGGATAGGTCCCCAATATCTTTATTTATGAGGTCCATGATGCCTTGGGTCCTAGCTTTGCAGACCAAGCTAGTCAGGCTTAGATGGGCGCATTAACCCCTTTGCAGACGGAGCACACCACTGTTGGGGCACTTAGGATTGTAGGACCACCACCCAGACAGTAGCTGGAATTTTGGGTTATTTGCTTCTTGGGTTCAGCACTCTGGGGGGCCATAAGATTTGGTCCATAGTTTATCTTTGGGTTTAGCTCTTCTTGGCTGTTTTTTTTCACAAGAGAGGGCTGGCCTCTGGTCCTTGGGATAGATGTTTTTTGCTTTGGGGGGAGGCGGCTCTCTGCCCCTTGGTGGGGAGATGGTGTTAGCAGAGTCTGTTGCCTCTCTGCTTTTTGTTTGCAATGGGAGAGTGGTCTGCGTGAAAATTTCTTGTAATTTTGTGTAACTTTGAACTATTCGGTGTATCCTGTTCCTTAGTGTGTTCTAGCATTTTCTGGGTGCCTTACTTAGGTTCCTAATTTAACTAAAGAAGCCTTGTTTTTATCGCCTTAGATATCTGCCCAATTTTTCTTTTTGGCCTCATGTGATACCTTGTCTTGCCTTGTTTTTTCCTAATGCATCATGTAGTAGCTTCCTCCTTTTGGTCCCTGTTTTATTCATATTTGGGTCCACCATGCATGCCTGCTGTTGGAGGATTGGGCTGGGGTTTTTAGATGGATTGTGATGATCCAAGCATTTTCCAGAAGGTTCATATAAAGTTGCGATAAGGATTCTGCGGGTGGGGCCGTATTTTCCACAGGTGAAGGATTTCTGTCTGGTTCACGTTTTTGGGGTGAATAGGGGAGCTTTGAGATTTGTTTTCTGGGTTTTGGGTAGGGGTGGGGATGTGAAAATACCAGACTGTGATTTTAGTATGGTCTGGTCTGTAGGGGATGTGATACCAGGATGATGGGTTTCAGTCTGATTTCCATGATGTGATCAGGTGGTGGTCAGTATGTTGATGCTCTTGTGTTAGTAAATGTTAGGTGTTCCTTGTGAGTTTATAAATGTGGAACCTTGGGGGGCTTGTGTCATAGCATTTGAGTTTATAAATTCTACCTACCTTTGGGCTGGGAGTCATTGGATATAATCAATATTCCAGTCTATGTTTTAGGTGAAGTTCTCAGGAAGGCCAAGAGCATTTGGAGAGACAGAGGGTGGTCTGCAGTAGGGGGTAACTGGAAGGTGCTGGTTCCACAGTTAGTTGCACAAGGATAGTCTCTGATGTTAAGGGCGTATTAGTTGCATTGGGATAGTCTCTGGGTGTTCTTGTATGCAGCCAACCCCTCACAGTTTTTGGGGTTTGTGTTTTGGGGCAGCCTCCTTTTTGGCATTGGGTATAGTTTAACCTGGCTCTGGTAGCCTTATTCCAGGTTTCTGTTACTACAATGATATCGATGCAGACATCGTTAAGTCTTACTGCACAAGTGCATCTTGAGGTTTACACTCTTGGAGGTTCAGGGCTTGGCATACTTGTGTTTGCTTCTCCTTGTTTTTATTACTCTTAGTTTCCTATCCTTGTGATACCTAAAGGCACTGGGTTTGGGCCTAGCAAAATTTAAAATAAAGCACTAGCACATAGCAAAGTTGCGTCCCGTCCCAAAGCCAGCCATGGCAGGGTCAAGCCATGTCATCCAGGCTGACTCAGGTACATGGGCATGTCATTAGACACTGAGCATTCTTGTACTCCAATTGACACCAATGATCTTCTTGTCATCATAATTGATCATCTTGTTGGTGATACCCTGCATCATTCTTGGTGAAAGTTCATGGTCAAGTCTCTGGGCTGTCATACCCAATGGGAGTCTCTTTTCATGTTCCTTCCTTGTAGTTTTCCTCCCAATTCAGGTCAGCAATCTCATTCATCATGTGATGCATTGCCGTGATGTTGTCATGTTGCCTTTGTTTGTCCTGTGGCAGAGCGGCGGTGGCGCCCCTGACAGGCCCTTCCATGACCCTTCTCCTTGTTCCAGCCTGGTCCCAGGGACGCAAGTGCCCAAGTCACCTATTACAAGTGTATCAAGTGTATTTGTTTCAGGTGTGGGGCTGACAGCAGTAAAGGCTGTGACTGCCTACACTGTGCGTGCTTTGTTTTATGTTGTGTTTTTTTTTTGTTTGGTGTGATTGGTGTCTGCTGCTGAGTCTCTGTTTCTTTGGAAGATTTTTTATTTAGAGCCTTTGTGTGTGTGTTGTGTTGTTTATGTGTTTGGGTGTGTGTGGGTGAGTGTATGGAACTGGGACTTGTGGTTGGTGTGGTTTTTCCCTCTCACTCCGACTGGTTATTCACGCCAGTACTGAGAGTTAGCCTTAGCCTCCAGTTTGGCTATGGTTTGCATCTCTGCATGTGGAATTTGGGAGGAGGAGAGGGTTGTCTGTGTACATGAGGCAGTTGTAACATTGCCTCAAGATTCCTAGATTCACCAGCTGGACCGGAAAGGATAAAATCAAGGGCGCTCCGAAAAGCCTTACTACTTGGGCTACATGCTACCATTTGTTTCAGTATCTATTTTACCCAATATAATTGAACACCTCTTTTGAAGGGCATTGTGGTATTTGACTAGTGGTAGCCATTACCTTGTAATTTGGGCAAAGAAACACAGCAGGTGAATCTGTGTCAATCTTTCCCAAGAGTATGTGTGTGTATATGTGTAAATATCAGACATTTAAAAGTAAGTGTGTCAGATACCTAGAACTGGGACAAAATGTTCTGCAGTGGTTAGTGTGGAGACTCATTTGGGGACCTGGAGTGAAGCATATAGCCCAGTCACAGATTTTGGAACCTGTTCCTGATGTACTTTCAGGGAAAATTGTTATTTCTATCCCTTCTTTTAGTGACACTCCCTTACCAGAGACAGAGGTGAAGATTAAGACTCCTTAGTTACTGCCCTTGGGTAAAAAGGGCTTGTCACATGGACCAACATGTGTAGGGAATCACTCCTCACAAATGATGGCACTGCTCCTGCTATGCTCAACCTTCACCTCCAGGGCACAAATGAGTTGTAGTGCTCTTGTTCAGCGGAACAAATAGGTCAGTAGAGCTGCTGTCAGGGTGGGGTATAGGCTTGATGGTCCAGAGGAGAACTGAAAAAAAATGCAGTCATGGTATAAGATTTTTAAGTCAATGTGAAGCTCTGTTGGGACAGCTTGATGCTAAGAGTGACCCCTCTCACTTCAGTATGTCTCCATCTGTGACATTGATTTAATGTTCTGATCTGCTGCAAGTTTGTACATGGAGATCTGCACATTTTTGTGTTCTCATATTTACCCTTGTGTACTGTGTATTGTATGCCTGCAAGGTTGTACACTGGGGGGGGGGATGTCTATGCTGTTTGTTCCTGATAGTTTAATTACTACATAAAATAGCACTGTTTACTGCCCCCAACTTGTGCTCCTACAAATATTGATTTCTTTTCATATCATCAAGTGTTCAGCTAGTCTGGTTCAGTATTGAAGGTCTGGCTCCACCTAAGTATTGTCAGATAAATGGGTATTTATGCAGGGAAGGTTATAAGTTCACAAGAGTGATGGGGAGGCCTATGCTTTCACATTACGACCAACAGTTACCTACAGCAAGAAGTGATGATACGCACTTCGTGGTAGGTAGTGTGATCCAGAGAAAAGGAAATTAGCCCATAATGAGGTATTTTCTCATTGTGTCTATTGTTCCTCTGAATAACAAAGCACTACATAGTGTTAACAGGACCTTTTTACAGCAGGCCTTATGGTCCATGCTAAGGATCTTAATGAATCCCTAGGAATGTTTTTTGCTGTCATTGTGGTACAGTTTTGTAATATATAAAATTGCTGAACGGCCTGTTGACGCAAGTCATGGCTGAGAAGTGTCTGAAGATCTGCACACCAATCCACTTACCAAAGAAAATAAATTAATAAATCAATCAATCAATAACTGTAACAGTACTCTCTTCACAACCATACAGACAGTAAATAGGAATAACATACACAAGAATTATCTAAAAAATCAAGATGCATTTATTGTTTCCAAGGCAAATAGCTGGAAGGGCAACTAGAAAATGTTGCCAAGAGCTCCAGAACATATGTTTATAAATTAGGCCTTTTTGACCAGTAAATAATATTTTAAAACCCTGTGTATAAATACATATATCATTATATTGAGCATTTCAGTTCTTAACATCAATGTAATGAGTACATTTCACAGAACTGATACTGATGAAATGGCTAACAGAACTGCATGATAACATTACAGATTGTCAGGGTATACCATAAAGTTCAGTGAGACAACAGTACCTTACTCAATGAATATGCTAATATATTCTATTTCAGAAAAATATATTTACATTTATGAATAGAAACTGTATATATCAATAACTAAGTTAATCAAAAAATGGTGAATGTATGGGAATATGAGATACTCTGCATTATTGACTGTTAGGAAGGAGATTTACCTGTAACACTTTGTGAAATAAAGAATAGTCATTTTTTTGTCAACTAAAAGTAGCTATTAATCAAATGAAAAAGAGAGCGGTAGCAGGATTGTTGCAGCCATTGCCAATTAACAGGACAGGGGTCGTCATCTAAGTGTTATATCTGTCAGGCACATATGGCAGCTGTTTTTCCAGGCACAGAGTGTGGAGTTTTGAGAGAAGCATCTTGTGACATGTAACAAAGCTTTGATAACACTGAATCCCTGCAGTGAATCCCTAAATAACTGTATGCTGTGAAAATGTGCCTACCTTAATTATCACAGATTTACATTTGCATGACTAATCAGATGATGAATTTGTTGTACTAGTGCTTAAATATACACCCATAGGTATTGGATTTTATATGAAGTGGGGTGTCAGAAATAATTAGTATGATATGGCAAGTAGCAGCTGTTACTCTGAGTGTCCCAGAGGAATAGCCAATAAACTGAGTGCCCTTTATAAAATAGCATTTTAGCATTTTCCTGAAAGGCAGTATACGATGGTCCCGAATTCTCTTCTTTCTCGTCTGGATCTTTATAAGAGAGCCTCTCAGGACAGTGAGAAGGAGAGCAGCTTGAATACAATTAAATAACTGATTAAAATACATATTAAGGTATAATATTTGCTAAGTAACTAACATACCTTCTTGTTTAAGTAAGATAATAAATTACTAAGCACTGCCTAGATTTATGATATAAGATTTGAGAAGCGTGTATTTATGCACTTGAGACTGTCCTCTCCCTTCGTTGGTTAAATGGCCCGGCACCTTTGCACAGGGAGTGGACACCATTTTAAGGATGGGGAAATACAGAAGTTTTAAGTTCAGAATAATTTTAGCTCTTTTTAGTGTAGGTGTAGTATGTGAATAATAGAAACATTGTTTAGTCTGAAAAATAAGAAAACTGCATATGAATAATTACAAAATATTAGCTTGTTATGTAGCGTGTGACTTCTGCATGCTTATTCTATATTACCCAGAGCTCACAGTCTGGACCATCTTTATGGCTAAATTCAGGTATCCAGCCTTTAAGCAAATGGTCAACAATAAGTATACTTCTAGAAAGTTCAGTAAATCAAAATAGGTGTGCAGAGGGTGATGCGTGGTGTCTATAGCTGGTGAGTACTATGAAGGGAATGGCAGCTGTAGAAACGCAGCACAGCTCGTATCATACTTAGTCACATGATTGGCAGCTGTAGAAAAATAGAAGAAAAGAAGATATTTAGCTCAGGTACAGACAAGCAGTCCCTGGCAGGTCATCAAGAGAAGCAGAAGAAGTCCAGTTACTAATAGTACAACTTTATTTATAGGATCTTTTAACAAAGCTGCTTTACAGTACTATAAATATAATGAAACCATAAAAGCACATTCAATTAAATATACAAGAACACTTAAACATTCAGTAATGGACTTCTTAAGCAAGAAAATTTTAAGCTTTTTTTTTTTCTTTACTAAGATAAGGACTACATAAACTGTCATCCTCAGAGATAAAGAATTCCAAATAGTTAGATATTCTTTAAAAAATACAAGGACACTGCAATTTATTATAAAACTCAGTACAACAGTTTAACATTCGACCCTCTTTTGTTTTCTTTGTTGAAGTATGCAGAAAGTATACATCATCAATTGAATTTTCTCTGATTAAAAGTGTTTTGAATTTCTGTTTTAATCATTCAACAGACATGCTTCTCTACAACTTGGGCATTTAACAACTCATATAACGATACCCCATTGGACAAGGAACATTCTCCAAAAGGGTATGAATATCCAGATATTACCTGGGGAAAAATGTCCACTTATTTGTGACAACATATTAACCTGCTATGAAATATGAAAGGAAAAAAGGATGCAATTTATTTTTTTTTACACTTGCTAAATCCCATTGTCCATTTACCCATTTAAACCATTTAAGCCATGCCAGTACCCAAACTTAAACTTACCTCCTTTTTTCAAGGAGCAATAGACCAATCATATCAGGCTGAATTTTTAAATACCAACAAGTTGTCTAATTCCTGCTTAAAGGAAAATATCATGTCAGATTCTGCAGAGGAAGTTTGTTCCAGGAAAGGGTTAGTCATTGCATGGAAAATCTGTCACTGCAACATAATTTGTTTATTTGCTGAAGCAGGCTTAGATTTCTGGTTGTGGTGGTCAGTGGACTGTTTGATTTGCGGAGAAATAAGAAGTCTTGGACTACAAGATCCCTAATTGCCTGGAAGGAATGGCACAGATCACCCCAAAGGAGTCTACAGGAGACTGAATACAGAAATAAGGTTTCCAACTTCTCTTAGTAGCTCAGATCCTTTTTTGTCAGGAACCTATGGAGTCTTGTATTCGATGACTGACCTGATCAGTCCAGAATATAGAAGGGTAAGGTCTTCTTTGCTCCAAGAGGAAACATGCACCATATAGAAGGATTTTCTAACCACTATTACAACATGATGATCAAAGGAGAGGAAGGTCTCTCACAACATCTTCATTTTGGAGTGGGATGTTTTCTATATAATAAACTGGGTGGAGGTTTTGAGTTCCAAATGCAATGTTATTTGCAGAGTCAGTGGCGTAACAGGCAGCATACTTTCCTTTGATGCAGAAGACTGGGTTCTATTCCTGCACCTAGTAGATCAATGACTGACACTACAATGCAGCATAATTTTTTTTGGGGGGGTGCTGCACTCCAGGGTATGCCATCCTTCAGATGAGATGTTAAATCTGAGGTCAATATGTCTGAGTTGGTGGAATCTCAAGTGTATGTAAAAGATCCCGTGCCCGAAAAGAGTAGAAGTGGTTTCCTGATGCCTGAGCCAGATTTACCTGCGTAGTACTGCCTTGGGTCTGTCCTGAAGAGAGACTACTATCCTAGTAAGACTAAGCTGGTCAACAAAGGCTAAATAAAAATACTGCAGTTATTAGCATTTAGTTTTAGCCCATTTTCAGAATACCAGCTATTTATATGTTTAAGTCCACTTTGTAGCTTCTGCATATCAAAAGGGGATTTGAGTATAATACTCATTTTACAATCATATGTAAATGTGGTTAAACAGGGTTGCCTGTTTATGATTTGATCTGAAGATCAGAAAATAGCAGAGGTCCAAGACTGGATCCCTGTGGTACCCCAGACATTTCCTTCATTTATTTATTATTTATTTATTGTTATAAATAAATAATAAATAAATAAATGGATCCCCAGGGTACCCCAGTGAGTATCTTCATGATCTCTGAGAACATGCTTGCCACCCTCACAGTGTGGGGCCTGTTTTTCAGCCAATTAGCTATCCATCTAACAACACAGGAGTAATTTGGAGCAGGTTTAGCTTGTTAATAAAGTTTATGTGGTACAGTATCACATTCCTTGGCAAAGTCAGAGTATGATGCATGTATAGTGTGACCACTGTCCATGGCTTGTGTTAATCTCTTAAAAAATTCTCCAGATTCAGTAGACAGATTCTATACTTAACAAAGCCAAACTGATGGGACTCAAATCTTACAAGATTTTTTATATCGTAGTTTGTCAGGTCTGTTATAACTAGTTCCATGGCCTTGCAGATGATGCTTGTCATACGTTAGGTCTGTAATTCCTGAGGTCTGTGGTGAAGTACCCCTTATGAAGTGGCATCCCAACTGCTGTGTACCAAGCCCTGGTGACAAAGCAAGTGGATAAGCTAACGCTGAGTATTTGTAACAGCAGGCCCAACAGCATAAGTTAGGTGCTGTTCAGCTGGCAGACAGATATGTTGACAGGTCCCACACAGGATGTGTTTTTAGTTCTGGAAGGTACTTTAGACAGGTATTCTTTTCAGATGATAGGGGATTTGAGATTCATGGGTACATGTGATTTTTGTATAGATGTCCCAGGTTGAAATATGCACAGAAGTTGCTTGCTAATATAGTGGCAGTAACTACTGGATCAGAGTAATTAGTGTCAATATGAATAAGTTCAAAGCAATGTTGGGTGTTATTTTGTAACTTCCCGATGTAAGTAAAGAAGGATTTGTAATTATCCTTATCATCTGATGCCAACCTAAGTTCATGAGAAGCCTTTGTTTTCCTGATGGTATTTTTCACTACCTTGGTTAAACTTTTGATGTTGACCTTGATTTGTGCATCTTTAGTTTTGCTATATATTGTAAATGACCTTTTTCATTTCATTGCATTAATTATGCATGTGGACCACCGGGCTGGTTTGCTGTTACCCTTCCCATTTTGTTTAGTTTTGGTAGTTACTGACAGATTTGTGTTTTTTTTTGAATGAACATAGAATATATTTGCATAATTACTAGCCATGTCAACATCTTGGAGGTTATTAGCATACTTGAATTTAGAGACTTCATCACAGAATTATAGGATGTTTCTACATTTGAAATATCTGAATATTTTGATATTTTCATCTGCTGCTTTAGAGATTGAAAGAATTGATAAGACTATAGTGTACTAGAATTAACTGGAAATAACTGAAATGAGACTGGAATGAAAGTCTTTATTTGTTAATTACCCAGACTTGTGCTAAACAGGTGGCATCTCTCTTTTATGGGCCAAGTCTTTTTGTACTTTCACAATAAAGTCTGCAAACCCTGAAGTTTGGTTAATAATGCTTTATTAGATGTTAACAATATCCATTTACTGTCTTCAATAACAGAGCTGATAAACAATAGCAGTTTGTAGAAATTCTGGAATCCTGGATAACAGTAACACTGGCGATAAATATATTCAAAGCTTCTGCACTTATATTCTGATTCTCCTGAATAATATCACTTGAAACAGTATTTTCCTCCTGAATAGTATGGACATGTGACCTGACTTCTGCCCTCAGGCTCAAGTGTCTGTAGTATAAAGACTCTTTTACATATCAGTCCAGAAGCTAACTTACTGACTTCACTAACTGTGTCTGAAGTATATCCTAATAATACCAAAGCCCTATAATGTTTTAAATGCCTCTTTAGCCTTGGTTTCCAAGCCTTGTCTTGCATGTGCCTCACAGTCTGTCCTTTATCTAACATTCCATTGCAAGTACACTTATCGTTTCATTGAGAAAGGAACATTATGCAGCTTTCCCTGAAAACTTATTTCTGTACATCTCATGCTTAGCCAGCAAGATTATATTTTCCTTTCTAATGAACTGTCTTTCCCTGAAACTGAACGCATACTTGAAAACACAAATCTGACTCACCAGGCCTATTATTCTACTGTAATATACAGTAGTGAACTCACTAAGAATACCCTCAATCTAACAGGGATTTTGAAAGATATGGCTACCTATTTGTAATCAGGCTTGACTGTGGAAGGGTGTTTTAATTGGATAGCACATATAGATGCTTTATTTGTAAGGACCAAGCCAAGAACATTCTGTCTAGTGGGCTGTTTCACAATTTTTTTTTTAAATTCTTGTTTATGAAATCAATGAATTTTGGGGCATAACCTACATTTGAAGTATAAATTGCAGCCACCCAAAGTGATAATTTTGTCTATTTGAGGTTCATCCAGTGCACTTAAGAAATGAATATGGTTTTCAGGGGTAATCAATGGGGTCCTTATACATGCTATGTTTTTTTAGCGAGTATTATTTAGAGTTAGTGGAATCTCAATTAAGTTTGGTTTCTTGGTCTCTGAGAATCTACCTTGAGGTAATGTGGCCTTTAAGAAACATGGATATACTACCACAGTTTCCACTGGGTCTAAAGGCAAGATAGGTGCCAAATTCTGATAGAGAGGAGATGCTTTCTGCACTTTTAATCCAGGCTTCAGTAATAACACACATAAATGTGCTGAAAATACAGGGAGGGGTTCAAGGTTAGGTAATTTGTTATTCAGACTCCTAGCATTGAGAAGCATCATACTGACATTATTTGATGATTTATTTGCTCTGCTATTAGGCTGGAAGATCCATTAGCTGGACTCTGTCTAAAAAGGCACTATGAGAGTAACAAAGGCTTTATCTATATGCAGGAACCTAAAATGAGAGGTACAAGTCATCCTTGGCAAAACAACAACCCTCTCAAATGACACCAGTTATTTATCCAATTTTTGAAATCAATCATCTTTTCCTTTACCTTGACATCATTTATGGTGAAGGTAGAATTCTACTCAATACCAGAGTCTTTCCTACATTTGTACCATTTATGGAGAGCACAGTAATGTCTCTATGCATATCTTTTAGGATTTTGCAGTCTAGGTGATTTACACCCTCAGGGATGACCAGCAATACTTGTTTGTTTTAAGGGTCCCAAGCACACTTGAGACGTCAGAGATCTTGGCACCTAAAAGACAACTCACTGTCACCCTATTTTTATCTAACTTTGTGAGAGTAGAAACTACGTGTTTTACTATGCAATCACCAATCACCACCACATTAGAAGACAGATTACGCAGACTTGGTTTGGGGTGATTTTTTTCCTGGTGAGCCTTGGTTGTGGATGTGGCAGTATGTGTTATGTTTTTAATTTCTGCCGATCCCTAATCTTCTTAGACCTTGAATGCTTAAGGCCTCCATTATAGTTAAATACTTCCATCTCACACAGGTTGTTTGTGATGGGGTAAGTGCTAGTTCACTGATCATGAGTATGAAGCAGTTACACTGGTTGAGTTTACCAATTACAATGAGGCTGGTAACTAAGGGAAGATAAGCTGTCTGACCTTCCATTTATTCCAAGGCTGCATAAAATTAGGGTTATAAGCCTAATTTGTATAGTATTTGTTTTGTGGGGTGCCTGCTAAAGGGTATGGCTCTGACTTGGCTTGCTAGGAGTAAAACTTCGTATATCTTGTGAAGGTTTTCAACCAATGACAAAACAGGTTATGGATCCAGCCAATAATGCCAGCTTCTTAGAAGCAGCATCATTTCATGCTGTCACACAAAATAGTACACACTATCTCTCAAACTGCCCAAACACTTAGCTGAAAATTTGATATGACAGTAACTAAGTTATAAATAGTAAAAATGGATGGAAAGCAGCAGATTTAGCACAGGGAAACAACACAGTAATTAACAAATTCAGTCAAGCAACTCTTCAACACAGCACTTCAATTTCAAGCAAAGAAAACAAATTAAAATGATCAAAACCTGTTTAAGTACTATTAAAATAGAAGAAGCACTTACAATGGGGGGAATGCAGTAGAATTAGTGCAGAAAAGAACACAGTAATTAATTAATTCAGTCAGGCAAGTGTGAAAACACAAGACTTCAATTTCCATTAAGAAAAACAAAATAAAACAAGCAAAACTTATTTAAATAGCACTAAAATGTCAGAAATCATCAGATGACAAATGCAGGAGAAATAAAGTGGTTTCCTGATTTTGGCTGTAAAATTAAGTAAAAATGCTATTTGAAGCTGTCCTAGCACCTGTCCTCTGACATCAGCTCTCTGATATCATTGTACATGTAGCATCAAGAGATGTAAGTTCAACATCCTGCTTTTTGCCACCATTTCTATGCAACCATCATTTATCTTCAGTTTTACTATCTCTCCCATGGACTTTCTCTACTCATATCTGTGTAGACAAAACTTTTGACTCATTCTTAATGGAAAAGGCTATCCTTTTAGTATGTTGTTTAGCACTTTTCTGACTTCCCTGCTTGATCCTTTCTTTAGCAGTTGTAATGCATCTCCATTTTTCTCTATTAGTGTTGCCTTATGCTTCATATTTATTTCTTTTAGAACTGCAGTTTTATGACATACATGGATTTGATGTTTGTACAGTGACAGTCTTGATATAGTAACCTTTGTTTTACCATATTGCCTATTAGTGGTTTATGTTATTAAGGCACACTGTCCTCAAGCCAAGAATCATCAGTTTTGAATGGCTAAAATACTTTTTTATGATGTCAGTGAACCATGCTGCTTCTAGTCAATTATTGGCAAACGGATGCTCTCCTACAAGTCTAAGATGTTTGCACTGTTCCCATTTAACATCTCCCGAGGATGCATTATTAGCTGTCGCTGTACTGCTTCTTGTACGGCTTCAGAAGTGATCATGGTATTAGGTGTGACTAAAGTGAAAGTGTCCAAATTACATCTGGGAATATTAAACCATCTTTGTAGAGTATTTCCCTTTGCCTGCCATTTTAAGGACACTGCTAGTCATTTTATTTTATTTTTCCTGACCATTTGAATGATTTCTCTTTACAACTCTCACATAAATTTCTTAGTATATCCATTTATAATGTGACCCACAGGCACTTTCTTTTCATTGCCTGCTTATATGTTCCATTGCTCTGAGCCATTGCCTAATACAGAGACCAATGCCTCTTATTTTAGCCATCTTGTCTCCAAAATAAACGTTGGACTTTGATATGATTATGTTCCATTCATGTGGCCCTTTTTGCAAAATCTTTGTAAAATCTTTAACTTACTACCACAGATTCATAATACTGCTCTCTGTCAATGCCTCTAATTTATGTAATCTTGATCTACTACAAACATCAGTTCTAATTATATTCTAGTTTTCTAAGGATGCATCCATTTTTGCTGCATTCACAGTATACTTCCTAAGCTTTCCTTCACTAATTACCAGTATGTTTTCAGAAAGGAATCCTGGATACCTTAACCCACCCATCTTAATTTGATGTAGAGCTTACTGGACAAGAGAAAAAAGGCAATAAGATGTTGATGAAAATGATGTTAACTTAAAACGCATGTCCATAAATATGGGCACCACAAGAAACTGAGCATATGGAATAAGAGAGAAAATATATAATATTAATGTTAATATCATTAAAAAAAGCAAGAGCAAGATGGTGGTTGAACGATGACTAAAGATGCAGAATGGATAGCAGAAGATTAATTACGAGAGGATTAGACTTGCATATGGATCCTCAAAGCAGAACTCCTTCAAATTTGCCAGGTGAAGAATGTGACTATGATAGTAAGAATGTAAGAAATTGCTTGTTTAGGAAGGGACAGTTTCCACACAGTGAAAATGTAGGAAGGAACACATGACCTTAGAAAGAGTGACACTTACTGAATAGGTCGAGAATTAATGGAGTTACATGATGTTAGGAGAGCAATGCTGACCAGATTATTTTAGGATAATTTCCAATGTATGATAAAGTTGAAGTAATAAAACTGAAAAATTTGTTTGATGAACAGCCACATGGACCACTTAACCTCTGCTAACTGATACAGAAATTAAGTACATAATTTAATTAAAGCTGCCTATTCTACTGGAGAAAGTGTGTAAGGGATGGTTTTCACTAAATAATACATTTAAAACCAATCTTAGTATTGTCTTAGGAAATCAGCAGAACTGAAGAGAATAAGGAAATATGATGTTTGGACATAGATGTCTATTTTATTCCTAATGCAAGCAGTGTAAAGGGAGACCTTCATCAAACAGGACAATCTGTTATTGCAGAAAAAATAACAGTTGCAATATCCACTGAGACGTTGCTTAAAGAGGAGAACTTGAGGAATGATTTTGAGGGTTATAATCTAGTAATCAATATGGCAAAGGTGAACTGGACAAAAGTATTGGTATCGGTTAATGATGGATGGTGTACAAAGTAGCTTAAGCTATAGTTCAAAAGTGAATATACATATTGACAGTTATCCTATAATTACAGCCTAAACTTGGGTATGCTAACTTGGTAGCTATATGTATCTTCCAAAGCATCTAATAATAATAATAATAATAATAATAATAATAATAATAATACACATTTGGTAACTAGATAGGTCCACTGGACACACAGTCCCTTTTCAGGGGTGACCATGGAGCAAAGTCTGGTTAAGCATCTTGCTCAAAGTTGAATAGCAGGCAACTGAGAGAGCTTAGAGGAATCAAACCTTGTACCACAGGAACTACAGTTCACTTCCAGATCTAAGCTATAAATGGTAATGCTTATAGAATATGAACTACTACTATTAACAATCATAAACCCTGTCATGGGAGGTCCGAATATGCCTCACAAGGTATGGAATAGCTGAGAGAGAGAAGGCTTCCATGTGAAAGATGCTTTGAGAAAATCTAAGAAAGTGTATATTACTCACATTATATATTAACCTTCCTATAGATGTTGTAATATTAAGGGTAAATGACTGGAATGGCAATTTAAATATACCCCCCCTTCTTCTGGGAGCAGACAGAAATGCTCTCCTTACAGAATATAGATTAAGGAGAAAAATACGTAAATAGAGTAAAGACTCAAAGGAAATGAGGGGCGTAAACTACAGTTGAAAGGATTCTAGCTCAGATGTTATGATAGACATATTGTTTCAGTAGCAATGGAGGCAAGAATTGACAAATATCAATTTGGATGTTACTTAAAATGTTGAATGATTTCACTGTTCATGAGTTAGGTGTTGGGCAGCATGCGTTTAAGAAGTCAGAAGTTACTTGCTTATGTGGGCAGGTGAATGGGAGTCATATTGGCATTTGTGAATAAACCTTCAGTGGAACAACATCTGTGTCTTTCTGTATTATATATGTCTAAGCCTTATTTCTACATCTGTGTGTAACCCGTGACGAATCGGTATCAAAAAAGTTAGAACTTGAGTCTGGAATCCATCCAATGATGTCAGAAGTAAAAAATGACCCAAAACTGGTATCAGAATTAAACTTAAATTGCATTGTTGACTTCTGACACATTAGTTGTGCAATTCATTTTATCCAACTTTGGTGCACCTGCTGCACAGATATCATTTGTTTAGCATGCCAGCATTTTTTGTGAACATTATCTCACTGTACATGTTCAGATTTTTTGTTGTTTGTTTGTTTCACAGTACAGTCTGCTTTAATAAATGAGAAGCTCCTTTCTTGCAAACTGCAGAAATATTTTTTTCTTTGATTTGAGTAGAAACTATCCAATTTTTAATTTGAAAGATTTGTCTTCTATTTTGGGGTCAAAATGATGAATATCATTATCCGTAACAATGAGAGTAAATTGAAAAGTTAGAGGAAGAATAGGCTGGTCTCCACAACAGTATTACTAAAGATTTGTTGTTTTTTCAACATAGGGACAACTTTAGTAAAATTTTAAACAATGTTGAAACTTTTGTTAACAAAAATGTTAGTATTAAGCAAAAGAAACTTTTGAGGGATACCAACGACTACAGGGAGAATCATGCTTACCCGTTAGGATCAAAATATAAGCAGTATGGTGCTGTACCAAGAGACGTTAACATTGACAATAATGGTAGTATAACAGCAAATATTGCTGAAACAGATTGTGGAGACGTATTTGATAACCATGAATGTTTTTTGGATCAACCGATGGAATTAAGGAGGTCAGAAAGACTTTTAAACAGGGGGAACATGGGGAACAATGGAGGCAGATTTGCTCCACAGAACTATCACAACAGAAATGTCCAGAGGGGGAGAGGGAACAGGATGGGTTATAATTGAATTTGTATCACACTGTTTGTTCTGCCAGTGATGTATCTACTATTTTGTATAGTGATCTTTTGTCTGACCATACTGCTGAAATTTCTTTGGATGCTCAGGCTGTAAGTAATGAAATGCTTGAACCATGTGTAGATTCTTTGAATGTTATGGATTTCAACAATGTGTATGAACAAATGGAATGTAAAGTGTTGAAAAAACAGTTTTACCATATACAACTATACATAAATGGGTATTGGTGATGTACGTTTTCAACTTCTTAGCAAAGGAACAACTTTTGTACCAAATTTTCATTTAGACATAGCTAATGTGCTTATTAATTTAAAATTATTTACTAGACAACTAAATTTAAAAATGTATTTTTCTGCTATGGGTTTAGATGAACAGGCTGCCTACAATACAATGTTATTGAAAAGAAGAAGTACCTTTATCCCCCCATCACACCTGGAAATATTATCCCTTGAAAGAAGTGTTGAAAGTGATTTTAGAAGTATACTAAATCATGATAGACAGAATATTGACAACCTTACTCATGATGAAAGGGTAGTTTTGAGGGAACTGGTTAACAATAGAAATTATAGGTTTATGAAATCGGATAAAGGTGGTGGGATGGTAGTAATGACAACTATGTATTAGAGTTGTAAGATGAACGAAATATTGAATGATGAATTAACCTACTATAGGCCATCTAGAAATGAGATGAACATGGCTTATTTGAAAATTGATATGTATCTATATGACGCACTTTTCCAAGGAATGATTAATGAAGTAGAATTTAATTAATTAACAGTTAAGAACCCATTTTTACCAGGGATTTTTGGTATACCTAAGGTGCACAAGGGATTTCAGAATCTGCCTTTTAGACCTATTGTATCCGCTGGTGGTTCAAAAATGGAACCTCTAGCATCTTTTGTGGACACATGGTCTAAAGTGGCAGTTGAGGAAGCTGTACATATCTTAAAAGACTCTTGGCACTGTTTGGAAAGATTAAAATGGTCAAAAATGAAACTAATTATATATGTTTGACCATTGATGTAATTCATTTGTTTACAGTGATTCCCCAAGATGAAGGTTTGAATATGTTCCATAAGAGTTTACTTAATAGTAAAAAGTTTGATAAATCTAAACTGAATTTAATAGTTGAACTCATGGAATTGGTATTAAAAAATAATTTTTTGAGTTTTGAAGGGGAGGTATACCAGCAGAAAACTGGTGTGCCGATAGGTGCAAGATGTGGGCCAGTATTCTCTAATTTGGTGTTATTGGCCTGGGAAAACTTACACATTTTTCCATCTAAATATCGAGACAATATTTTGCTTTATAGTAGGTTTTTGGATGATATACTTATCCTGTGGAGGGGGGATGTTACTATCATTAGTGAATTTATTTTCTATTTGAATGAGACGACTAATTTCTTTAAATTTACTCATGTATGGCATAACGATGAGATCAATTTCCTAGACATTACTTTGAAGAAAACGTCAAAAGGGTTATGTAGTACCATATACAGGAAGGATACCTATTCAAATTCATTATTACATTTCGACAGCTGTCACCCATACCATCAAAGAAAAGGTATTATAAAGGGGCAGCTGGGAAGGACATTGAGACTGGTCAGTGACAATGAAATGTTCAAACATGAAATTTTTAAACTGATAGGTATGTTCATGGAAAGGGGTTATCCCCTTAAGTTGTTACTAAGTGTCAAAAAAGAAGTTTTGAGGAAAAGGGAAAAGTTATACATCCTAATATTAAGAAGTGAGGTTTTGGTATTTCATAAAGCAATCAATGAAAACAAGGCAGGTGATGTCTTGGTTTTAAAATATAATCCATTAGTTCCATAACTTATGACTACTTTAAGAAATGAGTGGAGATTTTGTTTAAATAAATCTACTAAGGACATTGTGGGTACTGAACCTCAGATAGTTTATGGTAGAGGTAGGAATATGAAAAATATTCCTGAAAATAATTCCACCAGAAAGAATTCAAATGTATCATCTATAAAGCAATGTGGTTCATGCAGGTATTGTCGTTTTATTAATGACGGTCCCTATTTATGTATCAAGGACTATCAGTTTTCAATTGCATGTCCGGGTAAATGTAATTGCAACAGTACCAGATTGGTATATGTGGCAACCTGTACAGCCTGCGACACTTTCTATGTAGGAAAGATTATTCGCAGGTTGCGTGATAGGATTTCCGAGCATTTGAGAAGAATTAAAAATAGGAATGAGCACAATGCACTTTATACACACAGTCAATCTTGTATGAATTTAAAAAAAAATTATTTTTCATTGTAGATAGAATTATGACTAGTGAAAGAGAGGGGCGATAGTAACCTTGAAGTTGAAAATAGAGAGTTACTATGGCAACTTAGGTTAAATGCCTTTGAAGGCACCAGGACTTAATGATGGCATTACCTTGATGCCTATTTTAAAACATAGGGCTAATATAATATAATTCAGGGTAGAAAAATATATATTTTTTATTTAGTATGTTTGAATTATATATGAAGTATATGTATATTTAGTTATATATTTATTTTTATAGGTTTTAGTAAGTTGTGTATATGTATTATGTATAGGTAATGTCTATTATTATTATTAGTTTGAAGTCTTTTTTATGTAAAGTGGAAATTGAAGTCATGAATTATTACACTATGTGTCTTTAAATATGCAATGACACTAGATGGTGAGGTCATTAATTGAGCATCAGTCATTGGTTTGTTTAAATTATTAATTAAGTATTTAAATGCTAATATTTTTTGACTAAATGACTCTGTAGAAGCTGGGCTTAGTACTTGGTGAAAGCGCTTAGTTCATTTGGTTTGTGTTTAAATAAAGTAAGAGTGATTGACCGCTGTGGTCCGTTTGTTGCTGTTTTTTATTTTTGGTTTATATAGTCCCTTGTGGACTGACAGTTTCGTTTTTAAACATAGAAAGTATTTGGTTGACCCTTCCAGGAAAAAAAAATATGGTGAACTTACCTTAAAGTTTAAATGCTAATCTCCCATCAGATTGCTGACTTTCTCTCTGTTCACTAGTCGCACATCTCATCTCTCCACTCTTTTGCTCTCTCTGTCCCTTGCAACTAAAGCATGGGAAGACAATGCAAGAATAACAGGACTAAACAGCAGCTACCTCACATACTCAGATTATATGACAGGCTGCTGACTTTACAGACCCATCAGCTTCCTATTTCTTGAGGTTAAAACTGCATTGACTTCTGGGCATCTTCACTGATGCCTGCAGTCTTCCTAATTTGGGCTGTTTTTAAAACAGTCCAGAACTCAAGCACTCATGCTCACTATTCCGAGTTCCGCATAGAGTATCGCATTCGACTTTACACACTAGCTTCCAGCTCGAACTGCTACTGGTGTGTAAAGTTTACTAATTAAACTTTTTTTTTTTTTTTTTTTAATAAAGGTCCACCAGCTCTTCTGGCACTCTCCAAATCTGCCAGATGCCCAGTCCGCCCCTGTACATCAGAATTTTCCCAATGTAACACATTTATGCTTTATCAGAAGTCAAGCAGTGCTAAAATCTATTGATGCATATGTGGCTGACTTAAGACACAGGGCAGGTAACTATGAATTTAAGCAGACTATGATTTATTAATTAGAAAGAGAATAGTCATGCTTTAAGAAATGATAATATAAGAGGCAGACAACAGAATGAATCAGAAAGTACAATAGAAAAAAATGCATAGCTGTATACCATGCCAGCAAATTAAGTCTGCCATTTAAACCTTTAACTGGTGACATATTTGTATAAAATTGATAATAAGCCTGAGAATGAGAAAAAAAAAACAAAGTCTAAAATCTGGAAAGTAAATATAGAAATGGAAGGTGCAACCCGTGCTCTTATAGCACATTTTCCAAGACAGTGTCTGCTGGTACACAACCAGGATCAAACCAGACCATGTGCACTTAGTGAGTATGCAAGCATGAAAAGAGAGAGTGTATGTAACATTTTAAGTTTTCAGAGTTTCCAAAGCATTTGGACATTACATGAGAATGTGTTTTTAAAGAAAAAGTAAAAAAGTAGCATGTTAATGTTTTGGAGGCAAAGAATGGTGCCAAGGCAAAATTCTTGCAAATACAATAGAAATGTAGTTTATAAACATTTTATAAAAAAAAAACAAGCAAGCTTGGAATTCAGTGATAAAAAGACTAATAATATAACTGAGAAGGAATGATATTTTTTTCAAGACGCGTGGGCTAAAGTATATAAATGGTAAATCTATTTTGTTTAAGTTTGATACTGAAGCAAAGTGCAACATAATGTCTCAGTCTGCCTTCAGAAATTCGGCTTTAAAATACAAACTACGTAAATCTGCATGTGTGCTGTTCTCATGTTGTGGGCATAAACTAAAACCTGTGTGTCAAATATGGTTGAATTTCCTGTGGAAAAGTAATGTGTATAAGGAGTTTTTTCAAACAATATTTCTTGCAGTATCAGTTAAAGCAACCCAATATATGTATTAAAGATGCACATGTTTCTATGGGTGTGATCAGGCTAGAAATAAAATTGCTGTCTACAATCAAGGTATGGAAAGTCTGATGACTACAGATGTAATAACTGGTGCTGGGATTCATGGAGATATACTTATTGTCTGTGCATTGTTTGTGCAGCAGTGAGTGACAGTGTATAGACCAATTAGATATCTAAGTCAGGACAAGCAACATTATCATACAGGTAGCTTCACTCAGTTCTACATAGACGAGCAACTGAGCAAATACACAAGTTCATACATCTGTGCAGTAAAACATACACAGAAGCCATTTTGGTGTAAATCTCTTGAGATCTGGGAATGTTACTTCACAAATTACTGCAAAGCTGAATAAAGCAGTATATAGCAACCATCTATATCTGTATAGTTATCTATTTTTGTGTGTATGTGGATGTGTGTACGTGTGCGTGTGTGTGCGCGCGCGCGTGTGTGTGTGTGTGTGTGTGTGTGTGTGTGTGTGTGTGTGTGTGTATATATATATATATATATATATATATATATATATATATATATATATATATATATATGTATAAATAAAAAAAATGCATTTTACAATTTGATAATAAAATGTTTCAGCTGGTGACCTTTTTCAGTCATGATCCAGGTGCAAGAGTACATAAAATCTGTGAAAGTATCTTAGATAAAAATAATCACATAGCACAAAGTTCAATGAGAAGAAATTCAGTTCAAAGTATGAAGTACAGTGAATTTTACACACACACACACACACACACACACACACACACACACACACACACACACACACACACACACACACACACACACACACACACACACACACACACATATTTATATATCCTAAATGGAGATGGAGAAATATTTTATTAATTCTTCTAATGTTTCTACACATTGTAGTAAGGAGTATATAACAAAGTTTTATTCTGAGCTATTATGTAATCAATACTCCTTGCTAGATCTAATCATTTTTATGAAATGAAAGCCTTAACAAGATATTCTGAATGGACACAAACACATTCTAAATTCTTATCAAGAATAATAAAAATATATAATACTCCATCTTTGATTACTAAGATCATATTCCAGAATAAAAGTTACAAATCTAGAGAAGAAATCATGGAAATGTTTATGCAGATTTATACTAACCTATATGGAAAATATAAGCTTAATTTTTGATCCAAGAATTGGAAAGTTTCTTAGGTAGTTTATCTTTTCCAAAACTTAATAAGACACAACAAGATATTATCACTACATCCTTTAATCAACAAGATATCTTATATATTATTAACAGCCTTAAATTTGGTAAAGCTCCAAGCCCAGATGGAATAATAGCTGATTTTATAAAACTTTTGCTCAGCCAATTTCTAAAAATGTATTATATGTATTTAATTATATACATAGGAATGGTATTTCTGGCTTCAATATGAATAATTCCAAAACAATTTTCATCCAAATCAAGATCTTGGAGAGCCCACAAATTATAGACTGATATCTGTCATAAATACTGATATTAAGATTTTTGCTCTAATTTTAGAAAACAGGTTGAAACTTCTCTTGCTGCAAATATCTCCTTTTCAATCGGGTTTCATCCAAGCCAGACAAACTTGGGATCATACATTAACATTAGATACTCTAATTATTCTAGCTAAGCATTATAATGTATCATTGTTTTTGCTTGCATTAGTTGCCTCAAAAGCATTTGATAGATTCAAGTTACCTTTTCTCTTCGCAGTTCTTCCACACTTTGGCTTTCCTTCTCCTTTTATTAATCTTATAAAATATTTTATTTGAATGTGTATACTTCTCTATTTAGTAATAACATTTTCTTGTCTCCAATTAAGATAATAAATGGTACAGGACAAGGTTGCCTATTTTCCCCTTACCTATTTAATATCTATATAGAGCCTCTATTCCTAATGATAATTCAAAATGCATATCACTTAATACCAAAGATTTGTAGAATTTCAGTACTTTTACTGGTTTAGCGGATGATATAAATTTATCCTTTACATTGCCTAGTACAGATTTAATAAAAAATGTACATATTGTTGACAACTTTTCTAAATTCTCTAACTACAAATTAAATATACTTACACCTCCATTTTTGCCTGTTAATCCATTAGTTACTTGATATTATTCCTGATTCTTCACTCAAGATTAATACCTCACCAAAATACCTGGGTATAAGGCTTTGTCACAATCCTACCTTGCTTTTTAAAACTAATTTGGCAAAGATGTGATAAAATATTGAAAATTATATTACAAATTGGAATAAACCGAATTTTTGTCTGCTTTCCCAAAGTAGCCATCATTAAGATGGATATATTACCAAAATTTTATTTCAGTTTAATTCAATCAATTTGACAGTTAATCAAAACTTTTTTAGCAATATATATTTCAAATTTGCCAATTTTATATGGTTTTCAAAATTGGTTAGAACTGGCTATAAAATACTAATCTATTCTAAAAGCCTTGGGGGCTTGAGTATTTCAAATTTTAAATTATATTACGATATTATAAATGCTAGTAAAATATTTCATATAGCAGATTATAATCCTAAATCATCTTTGTAGAGTCCTTCTTGGATTAAAATATGGTATAACATTGTATGTAATTTAGACACTAACCCAAAAGCCTTACCTTTTATTAAAAAAAATAATTTCAAAAGTCTTAAACTACATAAGTTCCTAATACATAAAATAGAAGTTCTTGAAAACCTTATAGAATTGGTTAATTTGATTACTTCATTTATGCTATTACAACAACTCCACTTAAATCCTAACCTAAAGATTAATAATAGAGTCCTAAATCTTTCCAATTTCCTGCTCCTTAAAGATAAGTCAATCTTAAATTTTTATTTAAAAAGAAATCTTTCAATTAGCGATTTGAGAAAATCTTTTACCTGTCTAAAAAGCTGTACTGTTATATTGTGACAAATAAGAGAACTAATTTCAATATATCTGAATGAATCAATTATAAGTGAAGTGAATATAACATTATGTAACCAACTATGGAAATCCTTCACCTTGAAAAAATGTTGTTAAATCTTTACTTCATTAAGATTTCAAGATTCCATTATCTTTTCTAATTACTGGACCAATATAAACTTGGAAATTTCATATAATCAAGAACTCAAATCAATTAATATAACTTGTAAATGTTACCTATTAAAAACTCTTCTGCACACAGTTAATGATAAATAATAATGGATTTCTGTCCCCAGCCATTCTTAAAAAAAATTTCCCCAACCTGTCAGCAGATTGTTCTCTTTGTAAATATTACAAAGCTGATATATTTCATATATTATGGAGTTGCAAACTATCATATAAACTCATATAAACTATGCTGTTCTCTAAAAGTTAAACTAGAAAAAATGGGTTACAAAAAAAATTACACTTTCATGGGAATTTGCTCTTTCACATATCCCTCCAAATTAATTAAATGAAAAAGATATTCATATACCAATCTAACTATTCTTAATGGTTAAACGCTTTACTACCCAAAATTGGATGGATAGATCTAAAATCAATCGGGATGGTTTCAAACAAATGGCTATCAAATACATCCTAACCCATAAACTGTTTATTTCCAATCCTACTAACACTCCAACTATAATAATTACTGGGAGAAGTTGTTTGAAAGTATTCTTACAGTATAAACCACAATTAAAAATTTTACAACAGTGGACTGTTTTTCATTTGTAATAGTTTTCCAGGGTATTATTCCAGTATTATAAATCATTGGTTTTATATATATATATATATATATATTCCATTCTTGAAAATACTAAGCTATGTTGTTATTAGAATTAAGAATCCTTCTATAGTCCTCTTTTTTCTTTTTTCTTTTGAATTAGATTGTATGCTCATCTATTAGGCTTTAAGTATTTTAGGGTATATAGTGTATAAATTGCAAACAATGTATTTTGTGTAAACCATTTTAAATATTTTGTAAATAAGTTATTACCTATTCTATGTGTCTTACTCACACCTTCATGGTTGGACATTACCTTCTAGGCAAATGTTTTGAATGTGTCTGTTATATGTCTGTTAAAATTTATTAGTATGAAAACATAAATATTTATATATATATATATATATATATATATATATATATCTATATATATATATATATATATATATATATATATATATATATATATATATATATATATATATATATATGGATTTACTTCACTTCATCTAAATCCCATATTACTGAATCTCACTTTGTCGACAATCAAAATGCTGAACTCCCATTTCATCAAAACAGAGAAACAATGAAGATCTTCCTAAGGTAAGTAACCACTTACTCAAAAAGAAATGAAACCCACACCGCACCATCTGTAACCCACCCAGGTGGAGGGCTACACGACCCACACCCCCTAGTGTGGGGGGCTGTGCCCCCCAGACCCCCTTAACTAAATATACCAACTCAGAGATCGCACTACAGTTGGGAAAAGGGCAAAGTTCACCATCTTGCACAACAGGTTACTGACCCTGGGAAGATCTTCATTGATCTGCTGCTTTGATGGAGTGGGAGCTCAATATTTTGATTGTCGACAAAGTAAGATTTAATAATATGGGATTTTGACAAAGTCAGGTAGACCCATATATATACATACATACATATATATATATATATATATATATATATATATATGTATATATATATATATAGAGAGAGAGAGAGAGAGAGAGGGAGAGAGAGAGATATCAGTCTACTTATCTTCTTACTACTTATCTTATTTCCCATTGCATTTCTTTTTTATTCAACATCACTTCAATATTACCCCACCTCATATCCATTTTTATACTGTCAAAACCAAAAAAGTATAAAATTACCAAGCATACAATTCTCTTTAATATGTCACATAAAAGGTTTAAAGAACATATTTGCAAGTCCAACTGTGAACATACCTTTTACTGAGAAGAAGATAGAGACCTTTCCTTGTGATACTTGTAATTATTGTGGATCTATGATTAACATCTTGTGAGTATATGACTTTATTTCAGGAAAGTGCTACAAAGTTAAACAGAGGTTTACATGTAGTTGAAAGCTAGTTGTCTATTTCATTTGTTGTGAAATATGTTTATGTTTTTATGTGATGAGACAGATAGGGTACTAAAGTTAAGGTTTAAGGACCATCTATATACTATGAAGAATTATATTCTGTACAATGCCTTGGCAAGACATATTAAGAAGGATTGTATATTTTATTTATTTTTTGCTTTGGATGAACTGTCTGTCTTTTTGAGTTGGCATTTTGAATGTCTGAATTTTGATGCAATGGCGTTTTTATCTGTAATCAAATATACTTGATATAGATAAATAAAAGAGGCAATGCTGAATATGCTGGCCTGTCCTTGGTAAGGTGGCACAAAGCAACACATAGTAATATACAGCCATCTAGTATTTGAAGGTGCAGTGCTGTGGTATTCACTTACTTGAGCACCTGTCACATGTATAAAATGGAAAGAAATGGTGTATAAGGTAGTAGAAAAAAGTAGAAGGTAGTAAATAGGGGACACACAGAAGGAAAACATGTAAGAGTGTGCAAGTTGAGGAAAGACAGGTCATCAAATCTGGGAGGGGGATGACATCCAAAGGGACATGACTGTAAAAAAAAGGAGATAGTCAGTATGTAGAAGAACACACACACACACACACACACACACACACACACACACACACACACACACACACACACACACACACACTCACACACACACACTCACACACACACACACACACACACACACACACACACACACACACACACACACACACACACACGTAAAGAGGTGGATGTGCACACACTAAGATGGGGACACAAGATGGAGAGAGACACCGTTAGCAGACTAATAGTGATGGGGAGGGTTGGACAAGCACAAGGCATGGCAACCTGTCCATGAGAAGTTGAGATCCCTCTTGTTAGTTCCCCCAAGTGTCATAACCCTGTTCACCATGTAGTCTCAACATTGGGCAGGCTGTGGTTGAGGATGAGCAACTTTCTCATCTGGAGTTACAGAAAAAAGACATAATGGGGTAATTTCTGGAACTGGACTTGACCTATTAATGGAATGTATATGTGTATACACGGTTTCACTTCATAAACACGAATTGATGAAATATCGAATTTCAGCAATTCATGTCCATGAAGCCGAAACCTCAAAATAATGAATGTGCATAATCGCAAATAGGACTATGTCAAATTCGCTCTTATGCATTTACGTTATCGTACGGAAGTATTCAGCTCAGATGGTGTCTGCAGTTTAAGGTGAGTAAGTGTGCATGAGTGTTTTTGTGACTTGTATCTGTGGCTTAAGGTAGGGAGGTGGAGGTATGAGTGTGTGTGTTGGCTGCATGTGATTTTTTTTTTTTTTTTTTTTACATTTGTGCGATCTAGGAGTTAGTATATATAAGTCGTGGGGGTGTGCATTTGTGTAGTGTAGGGGTGTGCGTCTATGTGGTGTTGTGTTGTATTTCATTTTTTGTGGTGTGGGTGTTATGGTTTGTGTGTTGTGTGCTGTATGCTGTGTGTTTGATGTTGTGATTTCGTGATTGTGAGCTATCGGTGTTCTGATGGTTTCAGCTTTATACTGTCAAAATGCTGAAATTTGATATTTCAGCATTTTGGCAATATGATTTGAAACCGTATACATACATACAGTATATATATATATATATATATATATATATATATATAGAAAAATATATATACATATATATAGATACATATAGATAGATATATAGATATTATATATATATATATATATATATATATATATATATATATATATATATAAAATATATATATATACATATATATATATATATATATATATATATATATATATATATATATAGATAGATAGATAAGTTTACTATCAAAAACACGAAAATCACTTACGCGAACGGTGATTTCCATGACAAATAATGTCGACTCATACATATTAATTAGATTGTATGGCCAATGCAACAAAGTCGACAATTTCTGTCAATCATGCTCTGTCAAATCCCCCATTTACATTCATGCTGTGAGTCCCTGCCCTGTGTATGTCCTAAGCAGACATACACATGAACGCCAACATTCCAACCATCGCTCCTACCATGCTTCGAGGAGGAGGCTGTTGTGCATGTCATTGTCGACCTTTTGACTGTAAACGTGTATATATATATATATATATATATATATATATATATATATATATATATATATTTTTTTTTTTTTTATATATATATATATATATATATAGAGAGAGAGAGAGAGGTATAAATCTATATAGCTTTATAAACACATCAGCATTTGTTGGTACAACTAACTTTGCCTGGCTGCTATTATCTCCTGCCTCCTTTACTACGCAACATGGTTCAAGTTTAATTCTACTTGTGCTGAAATAGGTAGGTTGATAGCACAGATCTTCACTGGTATAAAGTAAGATGCCAGAATAACATTTACAACCTACAGTTCCATCCATATGCCCTATTTGCTCCATCCCAGGCTGGAAACTAGGTTCTTCCTTATTATAGTGGCCCCAGTGATATAGTAACATAATGAGTAAACAGGGTGATTAATCCAGTTTCAGAGGAGTATTTTAACCCTGTTTTATCAAAGAGACAAAAATGAGCACTGCAGTGATTGATTTGATAATGTGTTTTGCTATTGTGTTACAGTCAGTTTTACAGAAATTCTGGTTTACTGATATTGTTGTGTTTAAGGAGGTACTTGTTAAATCAACTTGCGGTCGGTTTAGTACAGCATGTAAACTCATAATTGAATAGTACAATGTAGGACTGATGTTTCTCTGTAGTGAGTTGAAAATACATCTCAGTTGTCTCTGATTTTCAGTAATCCCTTGTTTTGCACCCTTCTTTAGTCCCTCAATGTTTGTATGACAGCAAGGTTTGCAGTCCATATATCGATCTGAATGAAGCTACACAGCACAAACTCTGGCTGCAAAAACTGCACATAAATACAAACATTGTAAACTGCATAAGTTTTAAGAGAATAAGATTCAAGCAAATGCTGATTACTTTGGGTCTTTCTCTTCAGATAATTTTTATGGTACTTCATTATTATAGCCCAAATAATGAGCATAGCGGCCTTGATAGAACTGCTGGGGCTGTTGTAATAAGAAAGTACTGGAAACTAATATGTGTCCTCTGTACATAAGTTAACAAACCTACACAGATATACGACTATGATACACGTGGGAATCACACCTGGCAGCATTCTGGCACCTTGAGATGATACAGCACACTCCAGCCACATAACAGGTCCCTAAAGGCTCCCATAAGACTGCAGCTGGTATTCCGTGATATGTAGTACCATCACTTCCACCTGTCATAGAAGCATCACTCAGTAGCCCACACATATTTTATATGCTGTGACAATACCCTGCCCATTAAAAGAGCAGTTCTCCAAAAAAAGTGAAAACAATAGCCATTTACTATACTATATGGGGACATTATTTGCTGCTAACCTCTGCTGTCCATAGACAGATCATCAGGATGGTGGTATCACAGGTCATTATATCAGTGTTTGCACTGCTCCTCCTTTAATTCCTGTCAGTATGGTGAGAATCTCAGCTAGGTTATACCAAATATCAGCTTTACAAACAGGATAACCATAGGACCACAGGAGCTACTGACTGAACTATCTGAGAAGGAGATATAGCATACTCATCTCTGCTTCATGCACCAGGCAGAGGTTCTTCAGTGGACACTAACAGAAGTAGCCATTCCCAAATTAATTTCTTCTGAAAACTGTGGCATTTTCATAAGAACTCTCATGGTAGCATGTGAATCACACATACAGTTTGATTTCTGAATAAGGGGTAGTGCAGCTTATTGCTGCTCCGAACTGATATTCACGAACTTCTTCAGGCCTCCTTTCTGTGCCTGTGATTATGGATATTTAATGCATGCCTGAGCACCTAACTGTGCTTGTTCTACATGTGTGGCACTGAAATAAAGGAGATTATTCATAGTACATGGCAGTATTTTCTTATTGTCCAGAGGTATAAAGATATATGGAACTGCAGAATGAGTCACCATTTCCTGTGCTAATTTGCACACACCTATTTGAGGTCTAGATAGCATGGCTTTGAGGATTAATGGGCAGGTCTGAAGAGGTATACAGCAATCTGCAGTTATGTGGTAAGCTGTTTTTGTCTAAATTCCTAAGAATGTATGCACTTGAACAGGAATTCAGTTTTTATAAGGTTAACAATATAAATGTGTGTGCCTGCATTCATTATATTTATATAGATACCACTGACAATAATGAAGTCCATGGTATCAGTACATGTCCCTGTGCATTCCTGTTAGTGATTACAGAGAAGTAATGCCCCACATATACTCCTACATACTGTTTGCACTGCATGTATGATGTTGAGTGCAGCATTAGTATGTTTACATGTTTGTATCGCAAATATATATGCAGAAAGAGAGAGAGATGTCAATTTTGTCTTGATGGCATTTAGTAAATAATGGGGTCCACCATGTGAAAGTATCCCTCAAGGCTTGATGAATTCAGTTCAAGTTAACATCTCCTTTCTTTTTTGCACTGATTTCATCTCTCTATCAGGCCCCCTCCTGTCTTTCATGGTGTATATGGTGATGACAGATACACAGTGTGAACTAAGTATGTACTGACCAGAGTAGTCTGTTATTAGTGCAGCGCAGTCTTGCTTGTTGTCTGTAACATTGTATTGCCACTGTGTGCATGTCAGGGCCTACACTTCAGGACTATTCAGCATCTTTGTTATGTTCCACACAGTCTTTGCAAAAACTTAAACAAACAAAAAAAACAGTAAGGAGTTCAAATGTATAGGATATAAGATGGGATGAAGTAATGGCCACAGAAATTGAAACAAAACTAAGAAAAGCTCCTAACTGGAAAACTCCAGGCCCAGTAGCTATTCTGGTTAAAAGTAATAACATTTTGGCACAAAGATTTAGTACTGAGGAAGAACTACTTATGTGCATATTCCAAACAGATACCAATCTGGTTAACAACAGGAAAAATGATACTCGTCCTTAACAATGAACTTGTAAGCTATCCTAAAAACTATAGACTAATAACTTACCTTCCGACAGTATACAACCTATATACTGGAATTGATGCAGATAGCATTTAGTCATTTAGAAAAAAAAAAACTCAATCATGGCAATAGAACAAAATGGTAAAAAAGAAAGTCATATGGAATAAAGGATCATTTGCTGCTAAATAAAGTCATAATAGAGAATTGTAAAAAGGGGAATAATCTAAGTATGGCATGGATAGATTACAAACAAGCATTTGACAGCATCCCACATTCATGGATAAAGGAGTGCTTACAGATGTACAGGAGACACCCTATATTGATCATTTACATCACATTGAACATGAAATAGTGGCAAACCACTTTGCAGTTAAGCCATGACAAAGAACAAATTGTTATCCTAGGGATAAAAATTAAAAGGTTGATTCTTTGTCACTGCTGCTGTTCTGTCTTTCCCTTAGCCAATTAAGTTGTTTACATTGCTGCAGATTAGGTCATGGTTACAGTTTGTCTCCCAGAAAACAACCTTGATTAAAGATTTTTCATCTACTTTTGTGGGTGACTTAAAACTGTACAGTTCATCAGGTAAGGAGTTGAAAGTGATTAAAACTTGCTCAGATGATATAAGGATGGTATTAGGTCTTGATGAATGTCCAAAAGCAATGTTTAAAGCAGGAGAGGTGCAGTACTAAGAAAATATTAAACTGGGACAGGAATGTGATATCAAGGAACTTGAGCTGGAAGGAGTGTATAAATATTTGGGAATTGAGGAAGGATTAGCAATAAAACATGAGCAAATATGAATACAATCCAGTAAGGAATACTTTAGAAAACTAAAACCAATATTGAAAACAGCCTTGACATGTAGGAATAAAGTCCAAGCTATAAACCATTTTGCTCTATCCTGTTTTAACTTACAGTTTTAGGGTAACTGACAGGTCCCAAAAGGTATAGGATCAGTTGGTCAAGTAAACAAGAAAAATGATTCATACTTATCAACTGATGTATAAATGTCAGTGTATACCAAGATTATACATTCCTTACTCTAAAGGAGGTATAGAGCTGCTCAAAATTCATTATGTTGTGGGACTGCATACATATCTGCCGACCTTATCAAATCCAAACATTGTGAAAGTTGTAAAACATAAGGAGAGAAAGTCTAAGATGACCTCTCTGCTTAGTTTAGCAGAGGCATTCTGGTGGCAAGTGGGAATGAAAACCAAACCAGAAATAGATAAAAATCATTCAGCAACTGAATGTACCAAACCAAACAAAACAAAAGAAAGGATATAAGGAAAAGGATCAGATGAGAAGGAAAGAAATGTGAAAAGGCATAAATATTGTGGCAAGTACAAAGATCTCCTGGAATGACCTCATGTTGACCAGGATTTGATGCAGGTATGGTTAAGGAGATGTGAGTTGAAAGCAAAAGATGAAAAGTTAATAATCGCAGCCCATGACAGCAGACTACATACATGTTGGTATACATACTCCATTGAACATGTGGGACAAATAGACAAATGTCAGTTCTGTAAAAAAAATCGGAAACAGTTGCACATCTTGTTACTGTGTACGATACACTCATGGCAGAGGGCCTGTACATAAGGTGGCAAGACTGTTGCAATGTGGATTGAGCAAGCACTACAATACAGAAGTGGCTGAGAAGCATTGCAAACATTAACCACAAAGCATTATATAGAATAATGAAGTGTACTTCAGATGGGATAACCCATTACCAACAGTTCAAAAAACAGATATAGTAATCCATGAAAAAAGGCAAAAGTAACATTAATCATCAAAGGTCTTCACTTGATTACAGTGTCTTACATACAGATAGGTACAAAGTCATAAAATAACAGGATATGCTGGGGGAAATGAGACAATTGTGTAAGAAAATACCCTGACAGTTCCAATAATAGTAGGAGAAATGGGCCTAAAAAATAATTTACAGTCAATACTTAGATATGCTACCAGTACTTGTAACTCCATATGAATTACAGAAGGGGTCAGTTGTGCATATGAATTACAGAAGGGGTCAGTTGTGGGCACATTGCCGGTGCCAAGAAGATAACTTTTGGGTAACATAAAAGATTGAAACTGTACAAATTGCATGCACTTTAATTATACCCCGACTTAGGAATGGGGTCAATTTCCATTATGGTATTAGAAACCCAAAAGACTTGGAGAAAAGAAACCAGGGTTGCATGTCATTGCTTCACCCATGCTGTCATGTGTCCTACCTGTCATTGTTTGTAGGGTGCTGCTTGTTCCTGTCCCATCTTACTGCCATCAGCAGGTAAGGTTGCTGTATATTTCATTCTGGAGATGTGTGTACATGGTTCTACTGTACCTTAGCATGGAACTAGCCTGCTTTTTTCCTCAAGATCATATTATGTCATTTGTCACATGCTAGAACCTTCCTGCAGGCTATGGCAGGATAGAAAATAGCACAGTGCAGTCCAGGTGTATTGAGACAACAGAACCAGGCTTTCCAGTGGCTGAGCTCATCCTCAATAATATTGTGGGATTCTGCCTGTGCTTGTTCTGCAATGCCCCATGGGTTCTTAACAGGTGTCACTAGACAGGACTCTAGTAAGTATCTGGCATCACTTGTGACACATTAGCAACATATACAGAGGTTACTACATATTTACATACTCTGTGCAGCCATATATATTACATTTTACCACAGTGACTGCACTTCCTGACTTGGTGACCCTGTGGACAGTTATGTGCAGGAAGTGGTGGTTTAGATAACTTGTATGCCATATATGTGAAATATGTGAACTGTCTGTGTGTTAAGCTGACATATTAGTTATAATCCCATCTACATCAAATGCTGTCTAACATTTCATGGAATTGTAGCCTCTCCTGTTCAAGCACTTCTGTGATTGTGGATCTTGTGGGTCCTATATTGCTACATAATATATAATCTATAGTACCCAGTATCTCAGGGAGATAAGCAATGTAATAAGATCTATGCATAGTGGTGGTTGTCACCCTGCTGTGCTTCGAAAACAGATATGCACATCCACATGTAAAAATACTTTGAGAAATCCTTCTAGTATGTTAGAGGCAAAAGCTACCTGTGAAATGCCTTACCTGTCCCCTGTTTGTCTCTGAGAGGTGTCTGTAGCTAGAATAATATGTTTTATACTTGACATGGTCTCCACAGAAGTAGGATGACCCTGCATTTCTACAGATTATGTATGCAAGTATACATGTCAGGTACACTATCCAATCTAAATGAAACTGACCAAAAAGTTGCTGTTCAAGAAAACAAACACAAGGCCCCAATGATGGAAAAGAACTCTCCTCAGCCTCAACAGGCAAGTAAGACAACTTGTCAAAACCTCCAAGTGCTCCTTTGAGAGAAACTTAGCAAGTATAGCAAGGATAATCATTAGGCCTTTTACAGCTACATATATAACCTAAAGGGTAAGATCCAAGCATGTGCAGAACTAGTGTCCGATGGTATCACACATACTGACCCCACAGAGATAGTAAACTTGCTGGTGAATAGGTTTGGTGAAAAGTGAAAATTTCACTCCCTTATCCCCTTCTAACTTACTACAAACCTTCCTCAAAGCCTTTTCCAAGGCAAAAAACACAGTCTCTGCGGGACCAGAGAGCATCCCAGGCTGTCTTCTAAACAGGCTAAAACATGAAGTAGCATCACTACCAAGTACCCTTTTCCACCATAACCTAACCACAGCCTTTTTTTCTGCAGAATGGTGAACAGCTGCAGTTATTCCCCTTCACAAAGGTGGCCTAGCAACAGACCCAGGGAATTACAGACCCATAAGCCTGACCAGCCTCATCTGTAAGGCCATGGAACATAATCATTATGGACCTCATAAATAAAGACATAGGTAACCTCCAGTCCCTGGATCCTATCCAATTCAGCTTTGAGAAGGGCAGATCCTGCCTGTTAAATCTGGTGTATTTCTTTGAAAATGTGACTAAGGCCATTGACGAGGGCAAATCTGTGTAGACAGCATACCTTGACCTGGCAAAGACTTTCAACACAATCCCACATTCAGGCATTACCAATGAACTTAGCAAATTGAATGTAACCCCCCCTTGTTGTAAGATAGGTTGCCAACTGGCTCACAAACTGGACACACACTATCAACATGACTGACACCACATCAACAGGAGACCTGTTACTAGAGGCATGCCACAGGAGTCAGTGCTGGACACCGTACTGTTTGGTATATACTTTTCAGAAGTTCAGGTCAAAACTAAGGGGCTGCGGCTGACCAAGTTTGCAGAAGACTGCAAACTAGGTGCAATCATTGAATTCCTAAATGATGTCAGTATACTCCAGGAGGTTCTCACACAGACCAGCGACTGGTGTATTAGTCATGGTCTCAAACTGAATGCAAAGAAATGCATCATCATTCCGTTCGGACCAAACAATATCCCCTTACACTATCAAATCAACAACAACACTCTAAGCACCCATGAAGTGCTAAGGGACCTGGGATCAAAAGTGAACTGCGACCTTAACTTCAACCAGTATGTGCAAGGAAAGTTTTCTATGTAGCACACTTGATTAGTAAAGGCATCACCTTAAGAGCAAAAAATGTTATAACCTCCCTATAATCCAGCCCTTAATTGAGTTTAACGCCCCATTTGGCATATACAGTACTAAGCACCTGCAGCAATTAGAGAGACCTCAGAAGTTTCTAACAAAGAAGATTAAGGGGCTCCAGCATGTGTCTTACACAGACCGACTAAAGTCCCTGTCACTATACTCCGTGTCATATAGACTTCTTAGCAGAGACGTATGCCTGCCTACAGAGCAACCCAAGACCCAAACCTAATGAACTTGCTGCATATCCATAAATCAAAATGGACTAGGGCTACCCATTCCTGGACCTAACTATGGGCTGTGACTTAAATAGGACATGCTGGAGGGACAGATTTATCTCTCAGAAACTGTAGGAACAGGCTACCAGTTCATGTGAAACAGAGTACCTCTATGACACTGTTCAACAGGAAACTGGACGAGTGTGGACATGGGTAGTCATCACTAAATGCAGACTTGGATATTGATTAGCATTTCTATGGTATTACATTGGGATGAAATGGCTAGGTTTAAAATGACCTCTGGGTCAGTAGGCTAGTAATGTCCTATGATTCTATGATCCTGTGAATACTGTTTTAATTTACTATAATTGTGAAATGTTACCCACTGCCTATAATCATTGTCATTGCCACCTGATCCTACCCGCACATGTGGGAAATGGGGGTTCTAACAGCTACTAGGTAGAGCAGCGTGACTGCTGCTGTGATCTTGAGTAGTTTTGTTCTCTACAGCACAGATATTTTCAGAATACTTTGCTCTTTTATAGTCTGACACAAATTACTGTGTGCATCCTCCGCCAGTTGCAAGTATAAATTGTAATTGTGTCCTCTTATATTGATTTCCATTTTATTATGACTGTATTTTCCCGCATAATTTTGTGTCATTTTGCTGTCATTTCCATATATTTTATGCAGTACACTTCTGCTCACTGCACCATAGCACGACATGAATCACTGCAAGCCTGCTCATGACCATTTCCCACACAACCACACACTGTGTTGTAAATAACTTGGTTTATGAATCACAGCTTGCATCTTATAAGCTGTTCTATGAGTGTGTAAGCTGAGAATCTGCATGTTCACAGTGGCAGACAAAATGTGCAAGGTGGCTGAAACTAATGGCTCTGCTGGACGGGGGCACAGGGAACTAATCTAAGGGGGTGGCGAAAGCCAACACATTCTTGCTAGGATTATAAATGCCCTTGTGCAGATAGCCTAGTACTTACCTATGAACCTATACATTTATACATTTAAATAATTTATAAGAAAAACAGTCATAATTAAGCAGTAACATGACTGAATAGAATAAAAAGCAGAATGGGGGGGGGGGGCAGTTCACACAAAATATCAATAAAAAAGGCACTGCAGAGAAAATGCATAATTCCTGTCATTGTCACTGCACTTACAAAAATGCCAAAATGCAAAGCTCTGAGAATAAAACTCATGTCCTACAGAGCTACTATAACTTATCTAATGATCTTCGATATATCCAAGCTGAGTGTCAAATTAAGCTTTCAGCAAAAGTTGTACAACTGATACATGCTCTGCCAAGAGTAACTATAGGTCTTAGAGAAGGGGTGGATTAAGAGCTTAAAATAATGGAGCTACAGGGAGTGATAATTAGACTGAAACTACTGAATGGGTAAGTAGTATAGTGTCTGCCATGAAATACAACAGATTCAAAATTTGCAAGGGCCCCTAAGATTTGAATAAATGGATCCTGAGTGAACATTACCACTCAGACTATAGGAAAATTAGATGCCACTATAGAAAATGTTCAGTTTGCTTTTCAGTGATGGGTGCTAATCAAGGAAATCTGCAAATTGAGCTATATAAAGATCTAGGTCTAAGATGGAACCTTATTACACCTGGGAAGATATAGAGGTCTACGATTACTATTTGGCATTTCATCATTATCTGACTTTTTTCAGAATGCTATAGCTAATGCGATTAATGGCTTAAAAGATGTTGTAAATATTATTTAAGACATTCTAGTCTGGGGTGCTACCAGAAAAGACTCGAAACTAAGAAAACAGTAAACCAGTAAAATCCAAGACCAGAACACTTGTAGCTGAAACCACCAGAAGAAAAGTCAAAATACATTTATTAAAACACAGAAATTAGCACTTTTGTCCGGTGACCATCACAAGACTTCATCAGACCTACCAGAAAAGAGCTGTGCTACCAGAAAAGAGCATGACAGACTGAGGTCATAAGGTTTGAATCTAAACAGAGCATAGTGTAAAACTGATGTATCAGCTTTGAAATGTAGGAATCATCATCAAACTGCTGATGGGTTGCAACCAGACTCTGGTAAGGTACATGACACTGTAAATATACAAACTCCAACAAATAGACCATCTTTAATGTGATTATAGGGGATGGTACAATTCTTGTTCTGTCAGCTACGACTGTACCTCTGAGAAAGCTACTTGAGAATGATACAGTCTAGAGCTGGTCAAAAGACCAAGCTAGAACTAAGTACTAAAGGGACTGATACCCATTACAATTGCACTCAAGTATTTCAATGCAACTTTACTTACAATGAATCAAGTGATTGCAAGTTAGAAAGTTCTAGGAGCAGTGCTACTACAAGGGTACTGACCCGTTGCCTTTACATCTAGAACTTTAGCTGATGCACATGTCCAGTATGCACAAATGGAGAACGATGAAGCTAATCTTTTCCACTGTTGACTCCAGAGAGCAGAATGCAAGTATATGAACTTCTCAGATAAAGGCTATTAAAATAGAAGCAAAACTGTGATAGAAGTACAAAAATTTTTCTGTGAGAAAGAGAAAGAGTAAAAGTGATAGTAGGGCCAACATTCATACACAAGTTGTACAGAATGCACTTCCCAGTTGTGTCACAGTTGGCACATGCGCAGTGGTGCAGTATAGCGGTAATTCATACTCCTGTGTTGCAGTGCTGTGCACTGGCCCAAATGTGCAAGAGATGATATATACAAATGACTGCAAAATGACATGCAAAAGAAATATAGAGTAAATGACATAATGATATTTAAATATATATATATAAAGTGAACGGGTCTATATTGCGAAATAAAAAACCCGTTTCAGCAAACACCACAACACCAACACACATAGCTCGAACCGCAAATACGCTGAACCCCCTAAACCGTGAAATTTCAAATCTCAAATCATCAGTCGGCCAACACCACCATGCGCTACATACTACATACCCAAACATAATAAATAAAACATATACATACACTAACCAAACCCTACTTCTAACCCTACACTAAACCTTACATACATTACTATCTATGCACTTACCTTAACCTGCACCCTAACCCTAAGGTCTGTAACTATCGCACACTTACCCTACAGACATATACCCAAACAAAACAAATAATCCACACACATACACTTAGCAAAACGCTACTTCTATCTCTACACTAAACCTTACATACATTACCTATCTATGCACTTACCTTAACCCACACCCTAACCCTAAGGTCCATAACTATCACACAGTTACCTTACGGAGCTATACTGCAGACGGGCCAACCATGACACTTCGACATTTCATGGTTCGCGGTTTTGAGCATTCATCATTACCATAGTTCGCACTATACGTGTCGCTCGATTCCGATTCGCTCAAACGGGTTTTTGATCTCTTAATATAGACCCAAGTGAACATAGTTGTGATTCATAGTTTTGCACAGAGCAATTTATGCAGCACTGTGAACCAGATTATAAAAGGGCAAAGCATACCAAAATGTGATTATTGCAAATAGCAACCATTAAACAGCAGCATAATATAATCCATCCATTTGCAAGAGGTGCCATCCAGTACCAATGTAAACTACACTGTCAGTTGGTCACAGTACAATTTCACAGATTAAGAGCTTTTTGATGACTTCAGAGTTTATCACGACATTGTATGGATCTTAGTTGACAATTTTTGATCACTTTAGAGTTTGTCAGGACATCATATGAGTCTTAGCTGACATGTGTCATGCACACACAGAATCAACAGGAATGTGCAGTCTCCATAGCTGTGAAACCAAGATATGCTTAGTTTTATTTTCTTTTTTAGCTACAGGAACCTTTCAGAGATCAGCTAGAGACACACTGAATATTTCACAGATTTCCAGAATATTTAGCAAATTCCTATACATCATGTGTCTACATTTGGGAGGGGCATATATCGTTTCTTAACACATCATGGGAGAAGCTTAATGCTATCTATGGATTCTGTGACATCACCCAACTTCCTGAAATACTGGGTGCCATAGATTGCACACCTGTAATAAAGGTCCCATGTAGCCCATGGCCGCATGTGTTTTTCAACAGATAAGGCTACCCTTCTATGAACTGCCAGTCTGCATGTAATGCACACAGGATTATAACCAGTGTACCCACACACCACCAAGGGAGTTTGCATGATTCCCATATTTGGTGCACATCTCAGGTGTGTTAGGCTAATCCATTGAACATCACTTTCTTTAAAGTCCATATTATTAAGTATACAGTCTCAAAATATGGGCTGACCAAAGAAAGTCAAGAAAAATAAACTGCATCTCCCACACCCCTGCAAATTTAAATATGCCAACTCTAAGTTTGTGCAATACCAGAAATATGAAAAATTGTCCTATTTTTCCATTATTCTGCAATCTCACACTAACTGCCAATTTCCTATTATTATTTTTCAAAAACTACATTTTGGTCAGTAACATAAACTGAAACAAAATGGATTTGAAAAGAATGCCCTTCAACAACCTACTTGTGACCTTTATTTTATTTATTTATTTATTTTATTTAAATTTTTATTTAAATTTGTTGACCGGGAGTGTCCGACTGGACGTGGGTCCATTTTCAGCGGAGGCCCGGGGAGAAAAGCTCCACAGTAAAATAAACAGACAGTAGTTACATTGGATTACATAGTGATTAACAATTTAACATAGAAATTACTTACAACATATTTACAGATGAAGAACATAGTACATCAGTAGACAACTAGAATCTTTATCTGTGAAGTACATAACAGGCATTAACAAATGTAGCAATGAGAAGTTCCTGCTGTATAATAAGTACTAGGCTTATGAGCATCTGAGCTTACTATCATCAAGGTAGTTAGTGGAAGTGAAAGAAAGGTAGTAGTTGGATGGGGTGGATGATATTAGAGTGGGAGTTGCAAGGGCATAGCCAGCATGTTTTTAGGTGCGCTTTTAATAAAGTTTTGAAGTTGGTACGGAGGTAATTGTGGGTGGGAGTGAGTTCCATAATTTGGCTATGGCGCAAGAGAATAGTGCTTCACCAGCAGAGTTATTGGCTTTAGTGATCTGCAAGTGATTTTTGTTGCTGGATCTTAGTGGTCTGGTGGTGCGATAGGGTTGGAGTAGATTCTGGAGGGATGGGACATTTAGTGGATGGTTTACTAGTTTGTGGGTGAGTGAGAGTTGATACCACTGAAGGAGGTGAGGGAGTTCAAGCCAGCCCAGTTCAGCAAGTGAGAGACAGTGGTGACTACGGTAGGATGCCCCCATTTTGTTGTAGCAGGTCTCTAGCTTGTTTAGATCACATTGCCTTAGGTTGGTATATATTGGAGAGGCATAAAGTAGGGTGGAGATAAGGTGGGAATTTGCTATTGAAATCTTTGCTGCTTTGGTGAGAAATTGTTTATTTCTGTACAATGCTCCTAGTTTTTTGTGGACTTTTTTTATGGTCATGGATATGTGAATGTCAAATTTTAATTTATTGTCTATTTCCACTCCTAGCAATTTGGTGTGATCAGTTGGGTATATAGTGGTGTTGTCTTTTGCTGTGATGTTAAAGTGAGAGTTGTTTTGAGTATGTTTGGTGGGTTGGAAGATGAGTAGTTTAGTTTTGTTTGGGTTGAGTATTAATTGGGCATTGGATAACCATGTTTCAACAGAGGAAAAGGCTTCCTGTGTGACTTTTTGCAGTTTGGGTAGGGACTGGGCTGAGCAGATGATGGTAGAGTCATCTGCGTATTGGATGAGTGTGCCATGTTTGGTGGCAGAGGCTAGATTATTGGTGTAAACAGAGAAAAGTAGGGGTCCAAGGATGGATCCTTGGGGAACCCCTATGGAGACAGGTAGTTGGGGAGATATGTCATTCTGCCATACAACGGATTGTTGGCGGTCAGACAGGTAACTCTGAAACCAGTTGGTGACTGATTGTGAGAAGGATAGGTTATTGAGGACAGAGATAAGCTGTTTGTGTGGGACCATGTCAAATGCTTTAGATAGGTCTAGGAAAGTAGCAGAGGAGAAATAGCCATTGTTTTATGCTGAAGGATAGTGTTTGTAAAGGAGAGTAAGGCAGTGGTGGTGCTATGGTTTGGTCGGAAACCATGCTGAGTACTGGAAAGGAGGTTGTTAGTAAGGAGGTAGTGTGAGACCTGAGAGTGTATGCATCTCTCTAGTATTTTGGAGAGTGGGGAGAGAATAGCTACAGGCGGTGGTGGTTAGTTCTGCAGAGGGTCCGCCTTTGTGGAGGAATTATATGTGACACTTTCCACAATGTGGGAACGTAACTTTCTGACAGAGATCGGTTAATCAAGATGGATACTGGGTAGGCCAGAGCATCAGCTGCGATTTGTAGGTATTCACTTGGGAGGTTGTCTGCTGCTAATTTGGTGAGTTTAAGTTTAGTTAAGAGTTTTTATGTTGGAGGTAGGTACAGGAGAAAAAGAAGGCAGTGGGGAGATTACTAGTTGAAGGTGTGGGTTGGAGGGAGGGGTTGTGTTGTTTAGCTAGTGATAGTATGGTTTGGGTGAAGTGTGTGTTGAATGAGGTAGCAATATTTTCTGAGGAGTGAGGGATGTTAGGAGAAGGGTACTGACTTTACCTGGGTGGAGGATGGAGTCTATGGAGGACCAGAATTGTTTGGGGCTGTGTTGTGAGGAGTCAAGGGCAGACTGGTAGTATTGGAATTTGTCCCGTTTTATTAGCTTTTTGACTCTATTCGTAGTTCTAGGAATTTCTGTCTAGCTGGGGTTTTGGTTTTGCCAGTGCTCCCAGGCTTTATCCCGGTTTTCATTTCTGACTTAGTGGTTTTCTGTAGCCATGGGAGGGTTGTGCTTTGGTTCTGGAAAATCTTATGGGGCATGGTAATTAAGGATGTTCAGGAAGGTAGTATTAAAAGATTCAACGTCATCTAGACTGAGGTACTTTAGAGCATGCCAGTTACATTCTTTGAGGGATGAGATGAATGTGAGTGGGTTAAAGTTTATTTTTTTACATATTTGACGATAGATGACAGGTTTAGCTTGGTACAGGTATTTTTGAGTAGGAATGTTGGGGAGTGATCACTGAGGCTATCTGATAAGCAGCCTGTTATATATGACTGGGGGTTCTTACTGACTAGTATCCAATCCAGGGTAGAGTGCTTGCTGGAGTTTTATTTATCCTTGTTGGTGACTGGACTAGTTGGGTGAAGCCATGAAGGTGTACATGATGGGTTGGATTGTTGCCAGAACAGGATTGCCAGTCAATATTGAAATCACCTAGGATGATAGTTTCTTGGGGAGATGGTGGGTAGACCAGCTGAGGAGGTTTTCTAGTGGAGGGATGTTTTGGCCAGGTGGGAAGTAGCATCCAATTATGTTGATGGTTTTGTTCGGTTAATTTTGAGATTGGTATATATTATTTCTTCATTGCCTATTTGTGGAGCTGATGATTTTATGATCTGGATGTTTAGATGTTGTTTAAATATTATAGCTACACCACCTCCTTTTGTTTAGGCGGTCTGCTCTTAGTATGCCGTAACCTGTAGGGAGTATTTGCTCACTGGTAATGTGAGGTTTAGCCAGGTTTCTGTCAGGACGACTATATCTGGGGAGTATAAGTCTATGGTGGCATGGAGTTCATGGACTTTGTTGGATATACTTCTAATATTTAGGCTTAGTAGAAGGAAGTCACTTGGCTTTCTATTGGCTGTAATATGGGAGAAGTTGTGATTTCTAGTCTGATTATGAGGACTGGGGTTGGAGATGGTAGGGCCAGGGTTGGGGTGGATGTCTCCACTTAGGGCTAGTTTTGATATGCATGAGATTATTAGTTTTCTCAGTTTTTGAATGTGTTTGTTTATAAGGAAATTTTATGATTGTTCTCTGTGGGTAATAGGTATGGTGGGAGGGTTACTATGTTAAGTTGTAGGGATGCTTTACGTTTGAGTAATATAGTTGGTAGAATATGTGGGGTGCATAGGGATGGTTCTTGAGCTGGTGGGAGGGAGCTGAGTATGGGTGAGACATGGGTGGTGGTGTGAGTAGTAGTACAGTGGTAGTGGTTGAGTGGGGAATGATGGAGCTTTGGTAGGATGTAAGATATGCAAGGAGTGTGCATGCAGTGTGCAAAGAAAAGGTATGCTTGTACATGTCAGTTGTGGAGGTGTGATAGTAGAGGGCATGTGGGGGCGGTAGTGTTGGGTTAGCTGTGGTTGGCTATTGGAAAGATGGGAGGGTTTGAGTGCAATAAAGGTGGGACCACTGGGGCGGGAGGAATAGGGGCAGGGCGGGTAGAGACCCTGTTAGGTTCTTGTATGAGGGGCTGGAAACAATCACAAAGCAAGACAAGTATGTGTTAAGAACAATCACAATTGACCAAGGACTGCTCTGAAACTGTAAGTCTTGTCTTAATTTCTCAGGTGGAAAACCAGGATAACCTTGTATCAGTAGGCTACTGTGGTATAGTTTAAATAAACAAACACACAGTATTGATCAGTTATGGATACTATTTGCTAACAGAAGGGAATAAGAGAAAGTGGAAGATGTGTGTGGTGGTGGTGGTGGTGGTGGGGGCTGCTTACAGCCAAAGCACAGTGCTCTCCAGGGGAAAATGAAGATCGGCTCAAACAGTTAGACACATACTCAAAGTTAACTGTAGCTGTTTGCAGACAGTTCACACCCGGACTGCACTTTTCTGATAGGAATGTTAAAGGTGGTACCGCAGTTGAATACTTAAGAGCGGTGTTAGGTCTAGAAAAGAAGAGTACAGAGAGGAATAAGCACCTTTGAGATGGTAAATATATATTATAAAGATTATAAAAAACACACTGAGCAAATAGCTACTACATGCAATGTCCTGAACCACTACTTAGTATATGCAGATACTGAGCCAATTGGAAGAACATTAGAAAACAAAAACCAGATGCAGCCACAGATAAAAATATAGCGAGCAGCAATCTGTCGTGGTTCTCTAATGTGATTCTATCCACCAGTAACAGCACAGACTTATAGAAATAATTTAGACACTAGTATGAGCTGTCTACACACAACACTATTACATGAATAACATTAGTGAACAAGGTGCAGCTATGCAAATAGACCATACATACTATTATACTAGTAACAACTTGGTGCATGCCATAGTAACATCAAAAATAAAGCATAAAACATATTAGATGTCTAACACAATTCAACATATACAGTTGTAAAACGTCTAATACAATTCAACATAAATAGGCATTTACAGTTGTAAAACACTTACTGGAGAGACACTGAGCCTTCATGGGGTCTGTAGCAGAGTGGATTGTAGTTTTACAAATGGTGCCTGCCACAGGTAATATTTATTAACCTTCTCAGATATATCACCACTTCCTCCATACTGAAATTCCACAGGACCATCTAATTAGTAATTGCACTGTGACTACTGTTAAGGTCTACATCTGCACTCGTGGCATTTACAGATGTAGTACCCCCCCCCCCCATATTTTCATACCCCACTGCAAGTGACACTGGACACACACTGGAGTCCTACCTCAAGACAACACTTAAACCCACAGCATTATAGAGATGTGTCTGGCCTGCTCATAGTCCACTTCTACTGCCATGATTCATCTGAAGGAGCACTCCAGTATAACCTGGTCCTTACCTTCGGGATGTTCTTACCTTGTTGCATACTTCATAATACTGTGGTAAAGATGTAGGTTGGGCAGTCCCAGCATAGTGGTGCAGATGGACTGAGCACACAGACACACACACACACACACACACACACACACACACACACACACACACACACACACACACTGCACACATTAATACATATCCAGAAGTGAGGGCACATGACCTCCAATGTCCAGTGAGAGTGTGGGGAAACATCTATTACTGGCAGCCACACTACCACGTCCCAGACAGCAATGTGCACAGTACATAGCAGTGCAGGTGAAGCAGCAAAGTCTAGTCCAGCAGTACAGGCCTCGACCAGCAGAGAATGACAGTTCAGTGTCCCACTGATCAAACATGTATTGTGCATATCAGGCTATGCAGGGTAGTGCATGATTGATCTGCACTGTGCATCAGACATTCTTACATTTACTTCACATGAGGGAGGGTAGAATGGGTCACAGTCATCATCGTTTGCTAAGTGGTGAAACACACAGTGACACATGCCTGTCCACACATACTGAATGGGAGACATGTCACAGAACTGTGAAATGTGGTTTCAAAGTGATTGATATCCTTTGTCATAGATAGTTTTCTCCTATGACAAGGTGGGTGAACAGTGAACCCAATATCCGATTGTGGCCTGATGAAGAGGTGGGAGTCTGGACGTGATGGATTCTCATAGACAGTTTCTTCCAGCAATGTGGATGTAGTACCATGACATAACTGAAATATGCAACCAATCCACTAGCTTGCAGTGTTAGGACTCAGGGTCCTGTTTAAGAGGAATACGGTGTTACTGTGTGACTGTGACCTGGATGCGGTATATCATGGGTTGTCTTGTAAGTGGAGGCCAAGTGCTGTGGCCAGTGACAACAAGGGGTGGCAGACCCTTTTACATGTCTCGATGTAGATGAGGCCAGTATACCCCATAATTGCCTTCCCTCTTGAAGGCCACACCCTGGTACCTGCTCTGCACTGATATTAGACAACCCTGCCAGGGTGAGCAGTGATGGTAGCACTGGCAAATCTTCACATAAAGGTTGACATAGATGTGGTGGGTGGTCCTCATGAGACCAGTTAATAAGGTGTTCTTAGTCTCAGCATAGTCACTGCTGCCATGCAACACAGCAGTGAGGTCTGATATGGACTTGGTCACAGCACATTAAGTTTATATGGAACTCCAGCATATATGCTGTTTAATTCCAAGTACTGTCTGCATGTTACAGGCCAACTGTGACATTTATTAGTAGTGAGAACCCCCATGAGGATTTGAAATGGTGACCATGCCCCCTTTACATGCAGTATGCACATCTCCTGCCATAGCTGTGGGGGGCATCATTTGAGGCTGGAGCCATAGGACGGCCCCCCTATCTGTGCAGATGATGAACATACAGATTCAACTTCCTCATGCTCATCTGTTGGTAAGGCCACACCTTTATCCTGTTTTGTAGGTGGATGCCCACCCAAGATTGAAACAGACAGTGCCACTGTATCTTCAGACTGTATTGGAGGTATTTGCGTCTTGTCGATGTCATCATCCCCAGAATGGGTGCAAACATCAGTCTGCTGTCATGGCTCAACCTCTATAGGTGTCACCGTAGCAGGGCTGTGCTCTATGAATACACAACAAAAAACAAACCAGAGTAAGCATGAGTACATGTGTCAAAACTATGCCAATGTAGCATGCATGCTGAGTATGTCCATACAAAAGTAGCTAGACAGTCTCATCCTACCTCTAGTGCCATCATAACATGGTTGGGCAGCTGATGTTCCTAAAACAATAAATAGCCAAGAGCTGTTGTGGTCAGCATACAATACTCATAAGTAGTACTATTGTACATAAATCTGGTACCAGAGTTATTAACCTACAAAATCATACACTGAGACACAAGAGAGTAGGTCCATTCTGATATCTCCTTCCTGGTGTCAGTGTCTACTTCTCCAGTGATAATTCCAGAACCATTGACCCTCTGCAGGGACGCTTAAAGCTCCTTGGTCTCTGACAGCCTGTTGTCCCAGGAAGGCAGTCCAACCCTTCTGACCATTCTCTCAGCTGCTATGGAACATGCTTCACCCTTGTCATCATGCAAAACGTCAGTAATTTGCTTATGATACTACTGTAATGTGCAGTTCCTTTTCCCCTTGACAGTTATGTCACCGGCAACTGATTAATGCCATGGTCACATAAATGCAGGTCAGCCTCCCCAAGATGTGTCATCCATATGTCCTCCATGCTTGAAATGGACATCATTTTCAGTCTAGTTGAAATTGCCAAGTTTCTGCCATGCACCTTATCCTCCAGACAATACATGACCAAAAACTGTACATTATATATTATTAGGATTGGTAGAATAGCAGCTGTGGACAAAGGGAAACACTACTTATACTATAACATAATCACAAGGACTCCTGTGAAGGTATGTCATATGATAGCTATAGGGACAGATATCAGAAATACATACAAGCAGTCTATGTGAGAACAGGTATGTAAAGCATAAGAGTCATGTCTGCTTCCTACAGTTGAGGTCAGCTTGGTAACTGACAGTGGTATGCCCCCCCACCAGAATGTTGGGGGAGACGTGTTTTGGTATGTGACTACTGTAGTCGCCACTATTGGCCAAAATATACATTAGACAGGCCATACAATCACATTGACAGTGACAGGCATGCACAGAGACAGACTGTCCTGCTGCTGTGGACAAGCACATTGACAGTGACAGGCATGCACAGACACAGACTGTCCTGCTGCTGTGGACAATCACATTGACAGTGACAGGCATGCACAGAGACAGACTGAACTGCTGCTGCCATGGATACCCTTGTTGCCAGCAACATTTACAAATATGCCACACATTCAGGCACACATATTCCTGTTGCCAGCCTTTTACAATGAGAATTCCACTGGAAGGATGCCCTTCCTTAGGAAGGTAGATAAAAATAGCATATCAAACACAGTTTCAGAGTATGGTGGCATGGCCCAGCTGTATAGGATAGCTTTCTTAATCTGCTTAACTTAGTCTGCAAAATGATGGCATGCCCCTAAGAGTATGCAGTTTTATACCTGCTTGCACAACACATAGGCAAAATATGTGCATGTGCGTACCTTTGTCATTACTTCCTGGATAGCCACAATTCAGAAATCACTTTTATAAGTGTGCTTGATGGGTCTATATCACTTCATCGAAATCTCAGTTTAGCAAATCCCATTCATCGAAGCCAGGTGAGTGAAAACTCACTTCAACAAACAATCATTTCAGCAAAATTTCACACAGGGAAAGAAACTAGTCGGCCATTATTGGGAATATGCCCTTTTCCTGACTGTAGTGCAATCTCGGAGTTAGTATTTTTAGTTGGGGGGGGGTGCAGGCAAAGCCTCCCACTTAGCTGAGTTTAAGATTTTGTAGGTTTTTTGTACGCTTGGTAGCTGACCGATTAGTTTCTTTCCCTGTGTGAAAGTTCCCTGAAACGATCGTTCACTGAAGAGAGGTTTTGCTCAACTGGGTTCAATGAATATGGATTCCCTAAACTGAGATTTTGATGAAGTGATATAGACCTGTGATTGACAAAATACCATTTTTGTTTGTCATGAAAGTGGCACCATTTTCAGAGGCAATTCAGGAGAATAGAAGGCTTCTGCTAGTACCTGCCAGAAAATACCTGCATGTTGCATGAAAATAACAAGGCTATGCATCATCTCTTTCATGGCCATTTCAGGGAGCATCCCCTGGGCCTCTATAATGCATTCAAATAAAGTGGATTCTTGGTATGACGTGACTAGGTGACCTGCAGTGCAGAAACCTTGATGATCTCCAGGCATGGGAAGCAAAGGGTAGGGAAGAATGCTGTGAATGATACAGTAAGTGGACTGCATTTTTTAAATATATTTTAATGTTTTTATCTTTAATAATGTTTTAGGTGGGGAACTGTTGTTGTTACTGGCAAGTAATTTTCAAAATCTTCTTGCAAATTATGAGTCTGCTCCAGTCCGGATCTTTCAAGTCAGGTGCATGGTGGAGATAGTGGTGGTGGTTGTGAATGTCATATTCCTAGAGGGCCTTGCCTTGGAGAAGGATTATATTGCACCATTTCATGGTGATAGCACACCACCTCATGCATACCACATATAAGAATGTCATATTCTGTTTAACTATCTTAATGTGTACAGGGAACACACAGTTGCCTGCTGAATGTCATGATGCTAATGAGAATTATCTTTGGAATTGTATCTGTTGTTCTAGCATCTTACCTTACAGTTATGGTTTTGTAATGTGCCCTTTTTTTAACATGAGGAATGTGTGACAACAATTGTATTACCTTCTTCAGGAGACAGGAGAGGCTTGGGCTAAGCCATAGTAAGTTACCCTACAAGTGCTTAAAGTTAAATGTAAGGGTAACCTAACTCATGACTTCCTTCCTATTATGTCTCTCCATTGCATATCTGGATGATAAATTTAGTCAGCAGATTCCTCCACTGCATTCTGCCCCTGCCAAAACCCATAACTGAAGTGTGTTAGAGTAAGAAAGGTGGGAGCACCTTGTTGGAGTGGGATCTTGGGCCTTCACCAGGAGGTAGTCCACATGCATTGCCTGAGGTGGCCGACCTGCAGCTAGGATGGTTGAAGCTACTCTGGAGAAGGCAATGAGACAATAAATGGTCCAGATGGAGAACTGCCTTTGAGTGGATTGCAGATTCACTTGACCAGCGCATCCCTATCATCGGGCCAGGAGAAGTTGGTGTGGCCCATGCTTCAGCCACCAAGAGACATTACCCCACCCTATCTCCAGCCATGTGTGCCTCTTTCCTTTTGTGCCCTATCCCATGTCCTGCACTTTGTGCAACCCTCGCCATCCCATTTGTCTACTCTGCGTTTATCTCTCGCTAGATCTCATGGCTCATTATCTCTGTATCTGCTTACTGGGAGTGACTGGAATTTCTCTGATTGCCCATCCTTGGGAAGGGTTGAGGGTTTCTACTTGCATCTGAGTACTTCCTAATGAAAACAAGTGAATTCTTCCCAAGCATGAGTAGGCTGCATTGTGATTAGTGGCTGGAAAAGGGTTGAATGAGTATGTACTTGTGTGAGGTAATGCAAAAGACATGAAACACACACACCGTTAAACTTCAGGTTTTTCCTGTAATTACTTCCATCCCATCCTCACTCCTAGGCCACATATATAATACCAACCTACTGAGTCTTGTCCTGATGCATTTTGGGGAGGGGGGAGTGTTCTCAATGTATGGTATGAGAGGAACCACAACCTATACATTAGGAACTTATTAACAAAATGGCCCTGGCTGTAATCCATATGCAACATGTTTTGTACATTAAGGATTGTTCCAAAGATGAATGAGCCAACATATTTTATTGGCTGTGATCTGGAAGATTTTAATGCTGTCTGACAGGTTCAGACTGATTATGTAAAGTGCATATTCAAGTTTGTGAAAGAGAATAATGACTCTTTTACAATCTTCTTGTTTTGTTCATTTGGAAATTCATAAGACAGTAGGATAGTTTTAACATATTAAGTGCACTGTCACATTTATATCATCTCTGGTAACTGATCAAACCAGGTTTCCACGTATATTTGTGTGATAATTTGTGGGATAGTTGAGTTTTGCATTCTTTTTACAGTGATATTGCCAGATAAGGGGGGGTGCTACACAGCAGTGCATTTGTGGGATAGTTGAGTTTTGCATGCTTTTTACAGTGATATTGCCAGATGGGGGGAGGTGCTACTCAGCAGTGAATTTGTGGGGTAGTTGAGTTTTGCATGCTTTTTACAGTGATATTGCCAGATGGGGGAGCTACACAGCAGTGAATTTGATGGGATAGTTGAGTTTGCATGCTTTTTACAGTGATATTGCCAGATGGGGGGGTTGCTACACAGCAGTGAATTTTTGGGGTAGTTGAGTTTTGCATGTTTTTTACAGTGATATTGCCAGATAAGGGGGGGTGCTGCTCCGCATTGAATTTGTGGGATAGTTGAGTTTTACATGCTTTTTACAGTGATATTGCCAGATAAAGGGGGGTTGCTACACAGCAGTGAATTGGTGGGGTAGTTGAGTTTTGCATGCTTTTTACAGTGATATTGCCAGATAAGGGGGGGGGTGATACTCAACAGTGAATTTGGGTGATAGGTGAGTTTTGTATGCTTTTTACAGTGATATTGCCAGATGGGGGTGCTACACAGCAGTGAATTTGATGGGATAGTTGAGTTTGCATGCTTTTTACAGTGATATTGCCAGATAAGGGGGGGTTGCTACACAGCAGTGAATTTGTGGGGTAGTTGAGTTTTGCATGCTTTTTACAGTGATATTGCCAGATAAGGGGGGGTGCTAATCAATAGTGAATTTGGGAGATAGGTGAGTTTTGTATGCTTTTTACAGTGATATTGCCAGATGGGGGGGTGCTACACAGCAGTGAATTTGTGGGATAGTTGAGTTTTGCATGCTTTTTACAGTGATATTGCCAGATAAGGTAAGGGGCTACACAGCAGTGAATTTGTGGGATAGTTGAGTTTTACATGCTTTTTACAGTGATATTGCCAGATAAGGGGGGGGGTACTACTCAACAGTGAATTTGGGAGATAGGTGAGTTTTGTATGCTTTTTACAGTGATATTTCCAGATGGGGGGTGCTACACAGCAGTGAATTTGATGGGGATAGTTGAGTTTGCATGCTTTTTACAGTGATATTGCCAGATAAGGGGGGTGCTACTCAACAGTGAATTTGGGAGATAGTTGAGTTTTGCATGCTTTTTACAGTGATATTGCCAGATAAGGGGGGGGGGGTTGCTACACAGCAGTGAATTTGGGAGATAGGTGAGTTTTGCATGCTTTTTACAGTGATATTGCCAGATAAGGGGGGGGTTGCTACACAGCAGTGCATTTGTGGGATAGTTGAGTTTTGCATGCTTTTTACAGTGATATTGCCAGATAAGGGTGGGGTGGGAGCTACACGGTGGTGAATTTGTGGGATAGTTGAGTTTGCATGCTTTTTACAGTGATATTGCCAGATATGGGGGTGATACACAGCAGTGAATTTGATGGGATAGTTGAGTTTGCATGCTTTTTACAGTGATATTGCCAGATAAGGGGGGGGAGCTACACGGTGATGAATTTGATGGGATAGTTGAGTTTGCATGCTTTTTACAGTGATATTGCCAGCTAAGGGGGGGGGTGCTACTCAGCAGTGAATTTGTGGGATAGTTGAGTTTTGCATGCTTTTTACAGTGATATTGCCAGATTAAGGGGGGGGGGTGCTACTCAACAGTGAATTTGGGAGATAGGTGAGTTTTGTATGCTTTTTACAGTGATATTGCCAGATTGGGGGGGGTGCTACACAGCAGTGAATTTGTGGGATAGTTGAGTTTTGCATGCTTTTTACAGTGATATTGCCAGATAAGGGGGGTTGCTACACAGCAGTGAATTTTTGGGGTAGTTGAGTTTTGCATGGTTTTTACAGTGATATTGCCGGATAAGGGGGGTGCTACTCAACAGTGAATTTGGGAGATAGGTGAGTTTTGTATGCTTTTTACAGTGATATTGCCAGATGGGGGGGGGCTACACAGCATCACTTCTCTTTCTGTACAATAAGTAATTTTCCCACCTTGTTTGCTGAGCTACTGAGTTAGATGAATGTGATTGTCTAAGTACACTGTACAATTTACGCAGGCAATGTCTGTAGAGACTAAGTTTATATATAGCAGTGATCCCAGTGGTAGCCTAGCAGTGAAAGTACCTTTCTAATTTTTTTTGTTTGTTTGTTTTTCTGGAGAGTACCCATAAAGATCTTTGTGATAGGTATCTTCTAATCCATACAAGTGTAATTTTCTTCATTCCATATTTACTCAGACAGTCTCCTTGGTAGCTGGGCTCAGCTGAACAATATTTTTAAATCACAGAAGTACTGTAGTGCAATTAGCTTTCCTTAAATAAACAATACCCCCCCCCCCCCCACGAATGATCAGATTCTACCTACAAGGACTTTTGCATGAGTCTTGGGAATCTTATTTGATTGTGGTTTCCAGTTCATAAACAATGCAAATAACATCTCCTGAAGATGCTTCCTCATTGTGAAAGATATTCTTTATGCTATTACATTTAACAGTTCTATTGTGATGCTGCTACCACTATATAAAAATTTGGTAGGACACCAAATGAATATTCTAGGTCCTTCTGTTGTCATGCTCTAGGGAATATTAAAAGACAGGAATCCATTCAAAAAGTATGGTAAGACCAGACACTCAGTATGCTTGGTTGTTCTGTTGTTAAAACCTAGAGGATATCAAATGGCAGGAATCCATCTAAAACTATTTTACTAAGAAAAGTTATTGTGGAAAGAATTTTCCTTATAAAGACAGACTTGTAAAGTGACTTGTATTCTCTGTCAGCTATTGACTTATTAGATGTGATTTAATTCTGATGTATAAACATGATCAGTTTTATATAATATCAGCTTTCTACTGACAAATAATTTTTGGTTTTCTCAGATTAAATACATCAGTAGTTCAATGAAAAACTATTTCTTTGCAAGAGCATCTCACCTGAGGAGCTGTCCTTCTCTTACTTAGTTGCTTTAGGTTGAGTTTAGATAGCTGATTAGGATACAGAGTCTTCAATCTTAGCTTTACCAAATTCCGACTCCTGGATTGCCTCAACTGAAGTTTTAAGACTGATGCTACAGAAATCTTTGAAACACTGCAACATTGAAACAACAATGCTGCATAACTTCTTTTTCCAGTGTCAGGGAAAATTTGAGTGTTGCCTGGTAAATAACGATGTAGTGATACTTTAGCAATAAAATGTTATTATGCTGGAAACTGTAAGAATTTTGGAAGATTGTTCTTTTACTTCCAGATGGACATCCAGCATGTCAACATATGAGCAGCAATATGAAGAAGGAACCTCAGTTTAACATGCCTTCTAAAGGTTTTCTCAAAACATAAGAATTTGTCCTCAGGTGGATAGCAAATGTTGGAGGTGTGACTGGCAAGAAAGAGGTAGCTGGGAACATATTTTTTGGGAGTGTAATGACTTGGCAGTCTTTAGGGATTCCCTGCAGACCACTCTGTTGCAGATGCTGGGTAAGATTGAACTGATTGGGGAGATGATTTTTTTGAATTATGCTGCAGAATCAGAATCGCCTAGACATAGTAAAGCCTTGCTGAGTCTAATTATGGTTGCTGCCAAAAAAGCAATTACTTGAAAATGGAAATCAAAGTCTAGACCAACTTTATTAGAAGTAGTCAATATAGCAATAGAGATAAAAATAACTGGAATTGGGATCATTAGAAAAGGGAAGGAGCAAACTACATAGGAAAAAATGGGAATTGTGGGAACAATATATGCAGAGCAGGAATGAGGTTTAAGAGGCAGAATTTGAATGAGCCATATAATACTTAATTGACAATGACTGGATGGTTTATAAGTGATGTATAATGATTGCAACTGCAGTTGTTTCAGCGGTGTCTGTGATGTCTGTGATGTAAACTGCAACTAAAGTGGTATTATTTTGTATATTTTTCATTTATATAAATGTAAGATTGCCTTTGCCATATGTGAAAATTTCATAAAGATGTCTGGAGAAAAAAAAAACATCAGGGCAGTATCTCTATTCTGCTACACTCCTATTCATTGATGTCAAGAATAGATTCATTCCCAGTCTGGAACCAGCATCTACAAACGTCTGATTCAGAGACTATTGCTTTACATAATGATACATTGTAGGCACATCGTAGTTCTTCTGAAATGCCTCTGAAAAAAGAATTGCTCTTCTTGGCTTGGAAACATACCAGAATTAATAAATGAAACAGATTTTTTTTTTGTCCATAGAAGACCATGCTGTACTGAAGTATAACAGTTTCAAAGTTATTGTAATGAGAAGGAAAGGTAGTGCTAAAAATGTTTTCGAAAGTACTACCTTTGAAGTTATTTTTATGGTGAGCACCCAGCTAAACAAAGCATATCACAAAATGTTACAAATTGGCATTTTTTCCCATCTGTAGTTTGGTTTGAGGCTATTTCAACACATTTGCATGAGATAAATGCAGATGTTGATCTCATTAGCATCAAAATTACATGGTAGATAATTTTCAGTGTTGATCATATTTCAAAAGTGCATTAAATTAAAATAAGTATATGGTGTATAACAGTGCTGAAGAATTTTACATTTTTACATGTTCTTGTGGGAAGTCCCCCCAAACATCTGCTACATTTTCAGTTTTCAATGCTACATTGCTGCTATAAGCTATTATCTTGCAACATCTTAATATCTTTGTTATGCTTAATATTTAAATGCCAAAGGCAATCTCAAATTAAAACGCTTTCTCTTTCTCATTAGACTGCAGGCTTTCTCAAGGTAAAAACCAGTTTCTAACTCATTATCTCAATTTAAAATATTTAACCAACGAATGCACATGTCTGTAAAAATTAATGCATGGTAAACATTAAAAGTATTAAATAAAAAAATATGTAATTTTAAAGTAAAACAAAAATGAAAAAGTGTATAATTTATATGTAAAAATGTGTAAAATCAAACAATATTAAACATATTAACAGACAAATTACAAATATTAACAAAACACTCAGAGTTTGTGTTTTAACCCCAACAAAACTTTAAACTAAAACCTTGCACTAACACTTGCTTTTACTTTATAAAGAAGCTTGATAAACACACCTAAGCAAAACCTTGTCAGGCAAGCAGTTTCCTGTAAGACAAATAATTTCTGTCTTTTTGGAAATAATACTCTAGGTAACTATAAGCTAGTTCAAAAGGAAATTTTTTTGGAAATCTTTTCTAGGAAATGGATAACTTAAACAATAGAAATGCTTTTGCTTTTAGTTTTGCTGCATTGTTGTTAATATGGTTATATAAAACAGGTGCTGCTTTATTTTTTTTTTTTTTTTTTTTTTATTTAAAATTTTTTTTATAAAACTTTACACTTGCTAATTTTTTAAACATATTTGTTTATTTCTTGTATATAAATTAAAAACATCAATAAATGAAAATCAAATGAATTACTAAAACACTAATATAAATGAGAAATAATCGTCCCCAAGTATTAAAAATGAAATAACAGTGAAGGGGAAAGCTTGAGTTTTTGAGATCTACGTTGAGCTTTGTTTAACCGCATCTTACAATGAATGTTATTGTATTGGTGTGTTACTTCCTGTTGTGCTGACTTTGTTCTTTTGGCTTGGGCTACATTCATTTTTGACTTTATTAATATTTAAATGGTTACTTTTAATGTGTTCTCTTCTATTATATGCTGTAGTTTTTCTGGTTCTGCATGCTGGGGCTGAAAATAATCTATTTTGGATCAGTCTATTCACCTAGTAAACAAATAAGTTAATAAATAAAGTCAACCCATCCTCATTTGTTTTTTTGTTATGTTGTTATTGTTTCTGTTTATTTGTGGAGCTTTTCTCTCCAAGCTTTTGCTAAAAATGGGCAATGTCTGTCCAGCAGGACTTTCCTGCGTGCTAAATGTCAAATAAATAAATAAAATAAAATAAATAATGGCTGTATTATATGCTTAGATTTTAATCCCATTGCAGTACTAAATGATTAGCCTAGTGCAGTTGCATCAGATGTACATCCCTTTTCTGATTGCTTTAAACAGAAAAACAGAATCTGTCATATTGCCCACTACAGCGCAGAAGGGAGTGTTGGGGTGCTGGTGGTATCAGTGGGGTAAGGAATAAGGACTGGCAGTTTGTGCCACGGCAGTATAAAGCTTAATAGTTAGGAGACAGGATCACAGAGACAGTGCATGTGCCAGTGAATGACATGCAATCAGGAATCACAAGAAATACAAATTTACACAGAAGGAGGCTCAGAACGTATACTTAGAAGTATAAATAACATGGCAAAGTCTACATGATGTCTAATGAAAATGCCAAAGGAACCATACATGAATGGTCCATATTTATCAGATTGTTGCATATAACTGTGCCAATAGCAAGGACAAATAGTAAGGTAATTATAAAGTACATTCATTACTTATTAGATTTGTAATAACATTTATGTATTGCTCTCATTTACTTGATGATTCTGATGTACTTTGGAGCCTGCCAAATCAAATCAGGATCGTTATTTGTATTGTAATCCAGAAGTAAAGGTCAGGGCTTTTTCAGTCTTCCTGTCCTTATGTAAATGTCTGCTTATGATACTTTGAGTAGCAAAACAGATTAAGATTCCAAGATAATGTCAGTATGACGGACAGTTGCACAAGTTAATAGTGCTTTTCAAGTCATATCAATGTCAGTGCCAATGACAATTTTCTCTTACGCATTCGCTCAACATCAATTACCTTGCCAGAAAGACTGCCTCCCGAGTGGCTTCACTAAATAATCAATCATTAGTAACCCTGACTTGCAAATTCATTTGCTTTTTCTCATCTCTCTCTCTCTCTCTCTCTGCTTATGTAGCTGTTTTATCAGACTTAGAATTAGTTAAAAGTAGAGTAGTTTATTGTGCTAATTCATCACTTAGACTGTTTAATGTAACAAGCACAGGAGTGAGAAAACAGATTTTTTTCTAAATCCTTTTGAAATATTTCAGCATTTTAACAAGAGGAGTACTGGCGCTAATGACTTACAAGCTATGTGTAGTGCAACTGATATTCAAAATTCAGAAAAAATGAACTAGTTTCACACCAGAACAAAGAAACTGTTTAAAGTATCTTCCAGCTGTTCACTGCCATATGACCTTAATTAGTTTTGTTTAAACATGTTACCATCAGGATATATGTCATTTCTTTCATGTATGTTTCTGTTCAGAAACTTATGAAACAAGGCCTACCTTATTTACTCTACGTTCTCGTCATATACAAATATGAGTGACATTATCAGTAGGGGTGGGGTGCAATCATGAAGATGTTATTTCTAAACTACATTGTTCAGGAATTTCTGTGTGTGAGTGGGGCAGGGTTGTTGTCTCTTAACATATGCATTGGTGTAACTGAAGTTGACATTTCATTGGGTGAAGTTAAAGTGATGATTAATTCAAAAGCTGTACTGTTTTTTTTTTTTTTTTTAGTTCATTGCCATCAACCTGAGTTTAACTGACTGAAACAAAATTAAAGAATAAAAATGTCTGAAGGTTACTGTGACTAAGGCAATGAGTTGTCCTAGCACAGTTAAGTTATATTTAATGCATTTTAAAGTATATGTTAGTAGCCCAAGCCCTCAGCATTTCCTTCTTAAACAGACAAGGTAAGCTGTGGCTATTTTTAATTCTGAATCTGTTTACTACATCTTACAGTACCTGGAAATAAAACTATGATGAATTTATATTAGTAAAATATGATTTCATCTTAAGGAACCTAACATATCTAGTGTCAACACTGGGCAAGTCAGTTTTGTTTCTCATTTCAGATGAATTACACGCATCTCTGGATAGTGTTGATTCAAGTTCATTTGTACAAGAACATAGGCCTGTGTGTCTATACCCAGAAGTCATTGCATCTAAGTATGGAAGGGAAGTTAATGATACAAAGGCTTTAAGTGAGGTTAGGAATAACTGAGTGTAAATTTAGACTGTGCAAGTATACAGAATTCTTCTGTTTTATTGGCCCCTGAATCAGATGTATGTAATAAGAATATTACTATCAGGAGATGTATTAAAAGGATAAGTCAGAATATCATGATACATTAGATTATGCTGATATTAAATAAAGTGAAAAGATAACTGCTCGAGGTGACTGAATCACATGAAGTGTTAATTTTGGGGACTCAGTATTAATTATTAAAGAGCTGTTACTGTATCTGTTTTCTCAGGGTTGAGATTAGTGGACACTCTTAAGCTTTTGCAAAGACTGAGACTAGTGAAACTGGCATATAGTCTATATGTAATACATGTGGGGACTAATAATTTAAAGCACACACCCCTGAAGCATATGCTGAACTCAGTGTTGGGTATAACAGAATATCTAGAAAGGATTGCTGTCCATTATATCCTGAGTGAGATTTTTTTCCATCCTTTTCTTGGACAGATTACTTATGCACTAAGGCTCATACATTTAATAATTGGTTAAAAGAAACTTCATTGATGGTTAATGTACAATTACTAAAATACTGGGAAAAGAGTTTTCATGATTATTGTCTACTTGCTAAAGACAATTTGCTCCTAAGTATCTATGATGCAAGCTTCATGGCTAATAAAATTATTGACCAGTTGCGTCCTTTTTAGTATCAGAGCAAAAAGGGAATGTAAGGTTACACAGGAACCAGTAAAATGTCTTTTAAATAATGCTAGAAGCTTAGGAAAGAAGTTCATCAAATTAAGCTGTTTAGTGGCTGCAGAACAATATAAAATCATAGTAATAACAGACGCTTGGGATTCTTCTCTTTATCACTTTAAAAAAATGTGTTAAATATAATTGCTTAAGACAAGGCATAAGTGGTGGTGGGGTACTTTTATGGGTGCATAGCTTTATCCGAGGAGCCCTATTTAAGAATATGCTTTTGTATGAAACAATAATTGATCGGATTCATACAGGTACAACAAGACAGCTATATATAGTACTGTCATATCGTATACCAAATATGGACAATACTTTGCATAGGGAGTATTTACATAACTTAGATGACTGCTTGAATTCTAAAGGTGGCATATCATTAGTGGGTGATTTAAATTACCCTGGAATATGTTGGGAGTCACTATGTACTAACTCTTACGTTGCTAACGAATTTGTTGATCTTGTTTCATACTATGGAATGTCTCGTTTGGTAAAATTCAATACCATGGGGAAAAATATCTTGGAACTTATATTGACTAATGTACCAACTAAAGTTCAGTTCAGTCCATAAAGATACTCCCACCATTAGGGTCATTAAACCATAACTGTCTCGCATTTCTTATTGATAATTCATTAAAATATAACTACTCATTTAAAACATATGAATATGGAAAGTTAGATTTAAAAAGTTTTGCTGAGCATTATGTGAGATGTGATAGGATGACTTGCTATGGATATAATGTTTTGGAAAAGGTGCTTCAGGAGGAAGTTACTACTATAGTAAAACAAAAGACAAAAATCTACTTTCCCAGTTTAGTGAAACAAGGAAATTTATAGATTATACAGGAGGAAAACACAGAGCTTAAAAACCTTACTAAAGTTCCCTTCAAATATGAACAGATGGAAATTTAATGTAATATATTTTTATATTATATTTTTTAAGACCTTGGAATAGAGAATTAATAACTGTAAAATGAATGAGAATGAATTAATTAGTAATACCTCAAATAAAAAAGTTTTTATAGATATATAAATGAAATTAATAGCAATAATCTTTCATTACCATTGTTGTTAATTAATGGTGAAACAAGTTGTGTAGCATTGGAAAGGACTAACTGATATTCCCAACAAAGAGCATGAGCATTAGGATGTAGGGGGCAGAATTTTTCTCTTTCCAACTTTGGGGGGTGGTGATGGGAGATTTATGTGTAGTGCAGTTTATTAAGTGCATATAAAATACAAATATGAGAAAAAGATGGATAAACTAACAGTAAAGTGGGAGAATAGTATAGGAATTAAGTTTTCCAAGAAGAAATGTGTTGGTTGCACAGGTGATTTAGAACTCCCCTACAGATTTGAAGAACCCCTAGAATTATCAAGGGAAAGTCCTAGAGGTCAGGTCAGTTTCAAGGTGGAATTATATATATATATATATATATATATATATATATATATATATATATATATATATATGTTTATATATATGTTTTGGGAATATATGGCTATTAAAGAATGCTGGGAAGATATTATTCCTAAGTGGCATGTTGCTAGAAAGTGGTAATTCTGTTTGTTTGGTTTAGGGGGATGACAAAGCATGGAGAGAATTAAAGAAAACGACCATAATAAAGGGCTGGGTCAGGAGACACAGATAAAATGCAGAATGGTGAGATTGCTTGCAACAAGAAGGAGGTGGTGGGAAAGAACAATATTAGGATCTACTGCAGAATCTTGTGTATGCAGAAAAATAGGGAAAAGACGTTAGAAGTGAGCAGAACATGGTGAAATGTGAAGGAATTTTATCAGCAGGAGAATGGCTAATTGGAGGGCAATTAGGGTAATTAATCATCAGTTATAATTGTTATTTTATACATCAAAGAGGGCTTCAAGGATAGCTTTTTCCTTAGGTCTTTTGAAAGGATTTATTGTTACTTTCATTATTGGCAGTTAACCACATATATTGAATGAATGTCATTTTAAATAGCGATGTTGTTATTTGGAGTCTTATTTGCACTGTTGTTTAGATTTATGTCATACTTCTGATATTGTGATACTAAACAAGTAAATTGCTCAGTACGTTGTACAACTATCCTATGATCCTATGACATCTTTGTGTGGATTCATTAATCTTATTTTTATATCTTAACATTCTGTACCATGCTTAAACTTTTCTTTTCAGACACTTAATGGTACCCAGTGGTGATGGGCAGACCTATTAGTTTTTTTTTTAATTTTCCAGGAATCCACTTCATATAATCTGGAAAAAAATGCTCAGGAGCTTATAACTTGTAAGATTATTATACAGAGGCATATCACCAACATGTGTCAGATCTTTCTCACTGATGCTGTCACAAGGAAATTGTCTCCTTGAAAGAATTCTATTCCACACAGTACCATAAAGCACTTCAAATTTAAATTGTATGTACACTGTCCTTATATCTCTACTTGTTAATTTATTGTCATAGTTAGTGCAGTTATACTGACATAAATGATTTACAAAACATTTTGAGAAACTTTTTATTTCTTCAATTTCCATTCCTCTCCATGCATTCTAAGTAATGTTTCTTAAATATGAGAAATGCATTTGTCACTAATACTTTTGTATTTATTTTATGTAAGACAGTATCTATTTATTTATTGGCATTTATTTACTGGGATACTCCACTGGGCAGTGTGAGCCCATTTTTAGTGGGTCTGGGGAGAAAAGCTCCACAATAAACATGTACATAGACAAGTATTTAACAATACATAATGTAAGTATAGAGAATGTCAAATTGTTACAAATTAATACAGTCTTAAGTTGCAGCTTGATACAAGAAAGATAATAAAAGCTGACATTTAATAAACTGCAGCCAAAGTAGGGCTATTGTTATAACAGAACTTTTTTGTGGGAATAGAGATTAATTAGAGAGAAACAGAGAGAAACAGAATGAGGGATATGTGGATGGGTAATTAGAGTATTATTCAGAAGTAGAGGAAGTCAGGATTTAGGAGGGGACTTGGTGCATGTGCAGTTCCAGGATGAAGAGAGGTGCCCATGTAAAGATGTTTTGAAAGATGTTAAGACTTGATTAGCTCAAATTGTTAATGGAAGGGCATGCCATGCTCTGGCAGTAGTACAGGAGTTTAGAAGCTGACCAGCAGGTAGTTTATGTATGTAAACCAGCAAAAGTTGTTGATTTTTATTTCTGAGAGATCTGTTGGGAAGAACCGAGGGCAAGACAGAATAAGGGCTTATAGATTATTTTACACACAGTTGTCAGCTTAAGGTAATCCATACCTCTTTGCCCATTCTTCAAGTTTCCTTAACAAAACTACTTTTAGCATCTTGTCTTTCTCACTTTTCCTTCTTCCATAGCTCTTTTACTTCCATGTCACGCAGACTGTTGACTCTGATCCATGTTGCAGTTAAATGGCCATCTAACAA
>NC_056746.1:177629035-177739392 GCF_019279795.1 Protopterus annectens
CTGCCATGATTCTAGTTTTGAGAACCATTGTCCCTGGATGTTGTGACTACCTGTATTGACCATATGTTGGAGAAGAAGTTTTGTTTAAATGCTTCCTCCAATAATTAATTCAGAAAACTATTCTCAAAACTGAAAAGAATGGTTGCAGTTTTATTCCTCCAGGTTCCTGCTTGCCTCCAAAGAACTGTCTCTCCTAGAAGTTGGCTGTGTCTGCCCCACACTGGTGCTTTCATGTCTGGTAAGAATTCCTTACTTTAGAAAAAAGTGCAAAACTTTTTCACAGACAGTGAACATAAAAATGTATGCCTGGTTACTGAAGACACACAACTAGCTGGATATGCAAAGTTTCCAAAGTGTCCTTAGTGGCCAAGAAACCATCTACCAGAGTAACTTACACAGATAAATTGAAGAAGTCAAGCCATTGATTAGCACATAAGTGCCCGGTCCCCATCTTTTGTAAGGTCACATGTGTGACAAAGAGTTTCAAAATTCCACGCTCTGTGCAAAAAGGAAACATGTGATCTTCATTAAGGACTGGATCTCCTAGCAAACAGATAGATCCTCAGTTCCTAGTAAGGTGTTCTCTGAGTTTGCTCTCATCTAGACTGTTCACCTTCTCATCTGCTTCCCTGATAAACTTAACCCAGACACGGCTCTGCTTAACAACTTGTATACTCACAGACTGTTAAGGTATTTCTTATCTGGCATAGCTGTGCTCCAAAGCTTGTTCTGTGAATTGTGCCACTTGTTATTAGTTTAGTCATAAGCATCTTTCTGGACCTATTAGGCTTGATTTTATCAAAGTAACACATTTCAGAGCACTGTCTTTGTAATATATTTATATTGTAGTCTCATAGCCAATGATAGATACTTTTATTTATGAAACACTCCAGTCTGGGTGTGGTATCCAAAGTTCTGATAGGATTTGCCAAGGTAATTTAAAATAGATTGATATCTCAATGGCTAAAGAGGAGACTTACCTCTTTTGTCAGGAAATACAGATCATTACTCATTCATTATTAGTGGACTGATGGCAGAGTAATTCTAGCAAATTATAGGTTAATTGCAATGCAGAAGTCCTAGAGATGTTTATGTGTTAGTGCCTGGGGTCCACATTCTGAAATTTCTTTGTAAAACTCAGCTTTCAACTTCCTCCAGATTCATTTTTCCTGTCGGTAAAAAAAACATTGGAGCAGGAATGGCACACCTTTTTTATATAACTATCATTAATCAAAAATTGATCAATTTCTTCCTCCCATTGAATCTCACTCCTCCTCCAAAGCATTATTCTGCATGTATTTTTCCCACAATTTCCATTGTTCTATGTAATCTGCTCCTTTTGTAAAGATCTCATATCTAGTTCTTTTATCTCTGTTACAATATTCTGTACTTCAAATACAGTTGATTTAAACTTTGATTTCCATTGTCTAGTAATTGCTTTTTTTGTCAGCAACTAGAATTAAACGTAGCAAAGCCTTATTATGTCTAGGTAATTGAGATCTTATATCCCAAGTCAGAAAAATAATGTCCTTAATTACATCCATTTTCACACCCAATATTTCTCTCAGAGTACCCTGTAGGGAAATTTTGAAGTCTGCCAACTCATTATGCTCCCAAAATGGATGTTCCTAATTATCTCTTTCTCCACAGTTGTTATATACCTGAGGGAAAATTCTTTGGAGTTTGCTTGTGGTACAAAAATACTTATGCAAACACTTCCAAGCAAAAATTCTAAATATTTAAGACTTTGTTGCATACTTGAGAGCCATACATATGTCCTCCCACTGTTTCCTTGAGAACTGCTTATCCAGTCTCTCTTCCGAATATTTTCTAATCTTTTCTGATTGATTCCTATAGTTATTTTGCAATATTTTATATGCCCTACTAATGATCCATTTTTAATAGCAGGTTATGTTCTAGACTCAGCTAAAAACTTAACCAAAGCAGGTCTTTCACTTAGGATTTTTCCTATCTGTTTCTCCTTGCCTATACAATTCCTGATAGGGAAGGCAGTCTCTAGCCTACAGTCCAAAATGTCTCCTTGGCCTCTCCCCATTCTTTTATATTTCCCTATCTTGGTTTTGCTCCCAGTACCTTGGTTCCTTTGCCAGTTTTCTCCAATAAATTTAACCCCTTCTTGCTTATTCTATATACCCCTAATTGCAGTCATCACTATCAGCAGAAAATCTTTTCTCCACTCCAGTGTTGGCTTAGTTCTTAGAATATTTTATGTTTCTTTACATATATAATATTCTGCATGGCTGTTGTTATTCTCTTTACAGTCTGCATCCAAAATCTCACTCTTTCCTTATTTTTTAAAGTTCTCCCCTTTTTCATCATCACCCCATTCCACTTTGAATTATAGCCTTCTGTTTGTGTTATGTATATGAGCCTTAACTGTGTAGCTCTAAAATATCCCATCAAATCGGGTAATCCTAAACCACCTTGTTCTGTTGGAAGGATCAACCTCTCCCACTTCACCCCTATACTTCAACTTTCTACTAATTATTGTCCACAATTCCTCCTCTGGTTGATAAAATTATGCCTGACCTGTATATAAAATTAAAGAGATTAAAACATTTTCACAGCTTACATTCTGCTGTCCATATCCATGAACAAGAGCTTCCACTTTCTTGGTTATTGTATTATCTCTTGTTTAGTCTCTTTCTACATATCTTTAGCTGCCATAACAGAATCCTTTTTAATACATACTCCTAAATACTTAATTTTATCATGTCCCATAAATATTACTACTGGAGCAATTCATGTGTGGGTGCATAGTTTACAGCTATAGCCTTTGTTTTATCTTCATTAATTTTATATCTTGAAAAGACTTAAAACTGTCCAACACTGAGATGTCCTTTTCTGGTTTTATCAGGTAGAAAATAATATCATTTGCAAATAAAGCCAACTTTTTTTGACTACCTTACCAATTATATCCTTGAATTTCTGAGTCCCTTATTTTCCTGGCCAATGGCCCTATATATAATGCAAATAAAGGGGAAAGAGCACACCCCTGCCTGGTTCCTCTGTTCAGAGACAACCTGACAGGGGGGAATCCTTCCATTTTATTTTTTGCCACAGATCATTCATGTATCCTCCTAATTAACCTTATTATTGTATGAGCTAATGCAAATACTTCCATTGCCCTACTAGCAAAATCCCTGCTGACTTTGCTGAAAACTTTCTCTGCATTAAGACCCACAATGAACAGCAGTATTTTCTTATACTCTGCTTCCCTCTAGATCATCGTTGTTTTGTTAATGTTGTCAAATATTTGCCCCTCCTCTGCAAAACCAGGTATTTAAGCAACTGAGTGAGCACACAATTTTCTAATTTTTTTAAAGGGGGGATAGTATAGCAATGGTACGGTAGTTGGATGGCTCAGTGGAGTTTCCTTCTTTATGAAGAGGGATTGTGTAGAAGGATTTCCATACATCTGGGACAAGAGATTCAGTAATAGAATGAGTAATAAGGATAGAGACAGGATAAGCGATAGCATTGGCAGCAATTTTAAGAAAGTAGGAAGGTAGATTGTCAACAGAAAGAGAGCAGGGCTTAAGTTTATTTAGGTGAGATTTGATGAAGGCAATGGGAACTGGTTGTAGGGAGAATGTATTGGAGAAAGGAGGACTGGAATGTAAAGGTAGAGAGGAGACAGTAGAGCTATTTGGAGTTAGTTTTTGGATTGTTTCAATAAAATAATTATTTAAAAGAGCAGCAGTCTCTGAGGCAGTATTGAGAGGGAATGGGTTGGGGGTAGGAGGATTACCAGGGTGGAGGATATTATTTATGGTAGACCAAAATTTTTTAGGATTGTTATGGGGGTTACTTTGGTTGGAAGCAAAGAATTTTTTTGTCTCTGCTAACTAGTTTTTTATACCTATTTCTAAGTTCCTTGTAGCTTTGTAGTAAGGGAGGACTTTTATTTCTGGCCCAAGTTTTCCAGGCAGCATCCCTCAGATCCATAATAGACCATGTTTGCTTAGTTAACCAGGGAGCATATTTTGATTTTACCCTGATTTTCCTGGAAAGTGCCATGGAATTTAGTACATCTAGAAATAGAGTATTGAAAGAGGATACAGCATCATTAACGCAGAGGTTTTTAAGGAAGGACCAGATTATGTTGGACAAAGTAGAGGTGAAATTCTCTGGATTAAGGTGAGTCAGATCACGACATTCTCTATAAAGGTGTTCTTTGCGAGGGTGTTGGGAGTATCTATGGATATAAATAGGGGAATGGTCACTTACAGAGAAGAATGCCAGGGTTATGGTAGAGACAAGGGTCAGAAGTAAGGCTCCAGTCTATTATAGATCCTGAGCTTCTGTTGTGCCTGGTAGGGGAAGATATTAGTTGGTGGAAGCCATGCAGACTGAGACTATGAGAAGGAGATGAGGAAGAAAGAGTGGTCCAGTCTATATTTATGTCACCAAGTGATTTTGTAAGGAATGTTTAGGGTGAGCCAAAAGAGAAAGTTTTCAAGGATAGGGATGTTGTCCCCTGGGGAGATGTAGATGGAAACAATGGCAATTTTTATAGGGGTTAAAATTGCAGTTTACTATTAGTATTTCAGCAGGAGCAAACCTAGGTATGGAAAGTGAGAGTAGAGAGAGAGTAAGTTGGTTGGAGTAGAGGATAGCAAGACATCCACCTCTTTTATTTACTCTGTCTGCACAGAAGATATTGTAGCCTAGGGGAAGGATTTCTGAGTTAGAGATGTGAGGTTTTAACCAGGTTTCTGAGAGGGTTAAGATATTGGGGGAGTTGAGGTCAATCCAGAAGTGCAAGTCTGTAGTTTTGTTAACAATGCTTTGGATATTTAGAGAGAAAATAGTTAGGGATTTAGGAAATGGACTGTGGATATGGGGTGTTGTCAAAGGGGTTGAGGTGGGGGGTGTTTGCTTGCAAGAAGTGGTGATGGGTGGCCCAGGGTTGGGGTGGATGTTGTCATCCAGGAGTAGTGCATCAGTGAAATCAGTCAGTAAAGAGAGTAGGCCAAGTGTGTATGGAGTTATGGGTTTTGTGAATGTGGAAAGTGAAACATTAGGATATGTCTTAATTGAATGGTAAGCAGTAGTAAAGATAGGAAATAGGTGAGGAGAGATTAGAATTGTGTGAAGGTAGCTATAATGGTGATGGTTGTTTGAGAGAGTTGGTGTCATAGTAGAGAAGAGTTTGGTGACTGTTAGTAAGAGCAGTAAGGTGTAGGAGGTTTAAAGAGAGATAGGTGATTGATAGAGAAGGGGACTAAGGTAGATTTGAGAGGAGGAGATTGGTAGAAGGTATATGAAATGAAATATGGTAGGAGGGGATTAGGGGAGGGGATTGGTCAGAAATGAATGGGGAGGAGAGGAAAGGAGAGAAGTATAAAGGAAATTAAAGTGGTGTGAGTGGAAATAGGGGTAGGCTAGAGGAGCAGAGTGAGCCCAAGTGTAGCGAGGGTGAACGGAGCAGGTTGACCCTGCAAGGAGAAAGCACGAGAGGAAGGAAAAAAAAAAAAAGAAAAACAATCAGTAAGGTAATTTGAGTGAGCAGGTAACTCAGGGGAGCCCTATGCTGGCTGAAAAGGGAGAGACAAGCAGGTAGTATGTAATTAGTGAAGAATAAGTATTGTGGGTGAGGGACTGAAGGCTGTGACTCTATTGAGAGGGGCTAAATACCTTAACATCAAACAAATAAGTTAAGCAAAATGTATCAACAGTGAAACAGATGAAGGGGTGGGGGTGGGCTAAGAGAAGCTGTCACCCCCTGGGGTATGCACTCTAGCTGACCGTAACAGATTTTAACAAAGCATAACAGTAGTTACAAAAGCAGGCACCTACACTGCACAAGTGGCAACAACAATGTTCCTGGAGTTAAACCTGTGGCTGTAGTCTGTTTTTTGATGATTGCTGTTTAGTGTTTTCTTTGATTTTAGAGTGAGAGGATTCCTTGCTCACACAAGTGTGTGGGGGGGGGGACCCAGAGTGATCAGGTGCTCAGAGGCTACTATACAAGTGACAACAAAAATGTTCCTGGAGTTAAACCTGGGGCTGTAGTCTATTTTTTGATAATTGCTGTTTATAGTTTTCTTTGCTTTTAGCTAGAGTGAGAGGATTCTTTGCTCACACAAGTGGGGGGGGGGGACCCAAAGCGATCAGGTGCTAAGTGGTACAAAAGTTCTTAATATATTTCACTACTCTTCTTTTTTGTCTATACCTGTGAGGCCATTTACATTCCAAAATAATATGGATAGAGTAACCATTATGATAAGAAGTTATTATTCCCACCTATTATGACAGCTTTTTTAAATGTCTATTTCCAACATTTGTGTTACATACATCTGCTAATGTTTGGTAGGCTGCTGTTTTATGTAGCTGTTTTGTTTCTTCCATTTTTCTTGTCTTCCATTTTGAACCTTTGTCATATTTTACAAGACTTTTTATTTTAATGAAAACCATCAAATAAAAACAAACACCTACATAATCTGGTAACTTAATAGAATCACACAAAACTATGTACATCTTCAAATAATAAAGTTTAAGCCTCCTGATTGGAACAATTGTCCCAAACTGAGAGCTACAACCACAGCCATTATCTAACCTAACATTAAGATTATCTATGCTAAGACACATTGCAGCATGTGCTCCTAGTCACACTAACAGTTTATCTTTATTACCTTCCTAAATGTGAAAAAAAACAGATTATATGCTTTCAGAAAATACTAACTTTTAGCATTAAAAAAGTTCTCTGACATTTATTGCCAGCCCTTGTAGTCAGCTTGTCTCCTTGGAAATAGAAGAAAACAAAATGTATAGCTTCCCTCAGCTTCAGACTTCTCAAGTCACACTAAGCATTTGTTTGCTAAAGGAAAACGTTTCATTACATCCAGTGTTTTCTGATTTACTTGCTTGCACAAAAAATATTAGATTAAGTCAAGGATCTTAATCCAGACATTCACCTATGCAAAAGTAAGAAATAACATATCAACTCTACGTATATTATAATCTGTGCATTTTTATACTCCATCCCTTCCTCAACAACCTGAAAATACAGGATATTAACTTAGCCATGCTTTTGTCTAGCCTTTCTTCTCTTTTATTGTAATGCCTACATTTCTTAAAACTAAAACAGAAATAAAGGTATTTATTTACTTTAGTTTTTATCACATGCCAATAACAACTGAAAATGCTTTACTGGATAACATGTAATGTATATCATGAAATTTGTTTATACAAATACTGCTAAGAAGAAAATTTGTTTTACTTAAAGTTACTTTTCTCCATTCCCCTCAGTGTGGCTTCCTAACATTAATGACATGGAGTACACACTTTTCAGTCCTTCAGAAGTTTAACAAAGCCAACAAAAATCCAATCTTTTCACTTTTTCTTGTAAAGCCATATATCAAAAATGTGATTGATGCTTTATAGTCTCACATTTATTCACTAATTTTAGTGTTAATGGTCCTTCTATTCATCTCCATCTCCTAACCTCAAACTCCGGTTCATGCCCATGGCACTCTCAATTCTTCTAGTCAACTCCTGTACTCCTATATTTTTTTCTGTCTCTCAAGCATTTTCCTTTGGAACATTGTAAAATATTTCACTGGCAAATTCTCCCTATGAGCTTTATTATCAAAAGAATGCGAAGCAGAGTCCCATTTGAATTGAAGGCTTGCTTTTTGTTGGACAAACTTTTGTGTTTCCTCCTTATCCTGTTTTGTATAAAAACATGACTTTGACCCTCCAGGAAAAAAGTATTCTGAAGACTGCTTCGTTACAGCAGCTTGAACCTGATACCTGCCTCTACATATTTCCTGATTGTTGGGATAAATTTGCTTCTGTTCTGCCTGGTGTACAATGAATAATCATTTTCCAAAAACACTCTGTTACCTCCAGTTTATTACTTTGCACCTTTGCCACAGTTTTGTCAGGATCATTTCTTTCCACTGGTATGTTTACATATTTATTAATACCGATCTTGGCTGCTTTTTCACGGTCAGGTTTGAACATACACATACACACAATGTACCCTTTCAGTTAACAAATCCTTCTGTGGAATATCAGTCCAGTTGCTTATTTGTGCTTTCATACAATTAATACAGTGTGTTCCCTTCCAGTTTCTCTGGTACAGCAAAAAATCTCAGGTTTTCTCTGTGTCATCTGTCTTCTAACTCTACCATTTTTTTGAAACAGCTCTTATCATACTAAGCCAGCCTTTTCTTCATTTCTTCTTCCAATTTTTGCAGTTTTGTCCGTTTATCTCAATAGCTGTTTAAAGCTTCTTCTCTTTTTCCAGCCTTTTATTATTTGAATATACTCATTTAGTGTTTATTTTAATCAGCTGTGAGCACATTTGATTTATTTTTTCCTCTGGATTACAGAAAGCCATCTCTTGAACCAAAGTCGGTGCTTGAACTGCTTTTTTTTTGAACATCTGCAGGATTTTTTCCCCAGTCAGTGTTCTCTCTTCACCTTTTCTAGTTCATTTTCTTTCAGGCTCTCTAAGTATTTTCTTTACTGGCATCCAGCCAGTGTACTTACTAGTCAGCAACTGAATTTAATAAAACTGGCAGAGCTACTGGCTCTTATCACTTAGTTTTTTTTTGTACACTGGGAAAGCTGAAATTAAGCTGTAGATCAGTATGTAGTCACCTTGGAAGTCTCACACTCCCTTTTATTATTTATTCTCTTTGAGTGTCTGGTCACTTGGTTACTAACCATTTAAGCTGTGTCCATACCACTGACAGCTGTATATAATTCACCAAAGGGTTACCAGTTTGAAAGTACATTATATGATGGAGGTGAGTTCATGGGATCTACCTTTTCTTGAGGACATGGGGTCAGACTATCCCCAGAATAAACTGTGAATGGAGCTTGACTGGATAAGGTGGCACTGACCAGAGAGTGCTGTTTTTAGTGGTCTGCAGTTAAGTGAACCCTGTTAATTCCTTTGCTAATATTAAAGCTGAATGAGAGTGGTTAGGAAGCCATAGTACCCAATAAAAGATTACATTGAAGCTAAGAGGAAATCATTGTGTAGAAAATGGAAAAAGTTCATTTACTGCAAAATAATCATTTCTAGAAGAATTAGTTATTAACAGATACCATCATAACTAATGTATCCTTTTCTTCTTTTTCTTAATGCACTCATTCCACCTTTGTATATTCTCCTTGGACTTAATCATTAAAGTTGTGGAATATTTTTAAGATGTTAAAATCATCATTCCTGTAAGGTTAAGTAGCCTAGAATTAGATTAATACTTTGTTATAAATCAGCATTAAACAAGGTCCTCCAGTTATGAGTACACCTTGTAAACTGCAGCAGGTGTCATGGTATATTTGGTCTTCTATCCATCTCAGGGACTGATAGTTTTGGCAGGTGGATCTTACTGTTAAGTCCCAAAATGATATTTGACACAAAATGTTTTGATTTGCTAAACTGAACCAATGCTGTTTGATTTCATGGTGGAGTTATCTCAAGATTTCCACCCTTTGTTCTGGACAAAGGTCCAGTTAGGTATTCAGTAGACCATGCTTGCTCTTATCCCCATATTCTTTAATTTCTCCATCACTCTTATATAAATCATAGAGCTGGATCAGTATGGAGTGGCAGGATCGGCGCTGCTTGAGCCCATGCTGATGGCTATCAACAGGACATTTAGTGGCGTGGGGCAGTTGTGAGCTTCAAACACATTTTACCCTTTAGCACCATGTTTTAGTCCATTGGTCTCACTCTGCTTGCTGAATGGCTATGAGTAAGTGATTCAACCAGACAGTATTCTTGCATCTTGCCTGAAAAAGGTACTTGTACCTCACTGATTTTTCCGAGATAAGTTGTAAATAATTTGCTGTAAAAATGGCAGAGCAGACTTTCTCTGTAAGGCTCTCTTCATAAGGAAAACTTGCATATGGAATCACCCAGTGCTGTGCTGGTAGTACTAATAAGATATTTGCAGTTTAGTGAATGATATGCCCAGCAGTACTTCCATGTATTTAGTGTCCGAAAAAAACAGTTAATTTTTTTACCTGTGCATTATCTACCAAGCAGTGCTAAAGCTCATTCTGTACTTCTTCACTTGTCATATTCCTCTCTTCATTATCTCTATCCATATTCATCCTACTTTTCCAAGCTAGTGGCCTTAACTCATGTTCATTTAAAAATACTGCAGCACAAAACGTGTTCAATGTTTCTGCCAGATATGATGCATCATCGAACTCTGTCACTCCTTTTTCACGAACCTAGCATCTTGCTCATTTCTACATTCTTCAGCACATCAGAAGGCTTTTTGATTTCCTTTTCTTAATTATTCAGACCCTTCTGTAGGTGTGCCTGTAGGCAACGTGTGCTTCTTTTTTTCTGGCCTGGCCTCAGTAAAGGCCTTTTTATTTCTCTTTTCAGACCGGTACATTTTTAGTCCTTCCATATGCTTTCCCCTTTTCACTTTTAGCACCCTGTTTCCATCTTTAACTGGATACGTTACTGCTTTTTTCCACTCATCCTTCTACTTCCTTACGCAGTTTATTAATTCCCATTTTTGTTCCTTCTACCTCCTTAGGCAGTTATTAATTCCCATTGTTGCTCCTTCTACTTCCTTACGCAGTTTATTAATTCCCATTTTTGTTCCTTCTACCTCCTTAGGCAGTTATTAATTCCCATTTTTGTTTCTTCTACCTCCTTAGGCAGTTATTAATTCCCATTTTTGTTCCTTCTACCTCCTTAGGCAGTCTTTAATTCCCATTTTTGCTCCTTTCCTGATGCATGCTTTCTATTTAACCACTGGAATTTCTTCCTGCCACCCTTCTGCATTGATTATTACCACAGTCTCAAATCTCAAATCCCCATCTTTTAATTTTTCATTTGCTTTTTCTTCCCATCCATCATTAGGAATTTCACACTGAAAAAAAATTATCCTTGTTTCCTGCCTTTCCTGACCTAGAGTAGTCCAAATACAGGCTTTGCTGTATTCTGGACTTTTGGAAAGTTCCTGTGTTGCCCATTTCCTTACTTGGATAAAGGGAGGCTTCTTTGTTCACCAGTGGCAGTGGGGAGCTTAAAGCAGCCTACCTATCCCTGGAGGAGTGTTCACAGCACAAGAATCTGGTAGACTATTGGCCATTTTGGGTCAATTTCTAGCTCTTTCAAGTCCCCCTGTATAAAACCCAGTTTAGCGTGGCTTTGTGCGATTTTGCACATAGCGCAGCATCAGGCAGCACCGCTTAATTGCGTTTGAACCTTTCTCGGCTCCACAAAGTCTGCTCTTCACTTTTTCCCTAAGAACTGATCTAGTTCTCATAATAAACACCCTATTCCTACTCTAAAGCCTGGCACTTGCTCACTAAAGCAATTATATAAGACAGCACTAAAAACTTAAAAGCACTACACCCTCACAAACTCCCCTTGAGTACCTTGTTCCCCATTGGCCGTTTTTTTCAATTATAAAGGAATTCCCAATACTATTCTAGCATGTCCAAAGGTCAGTTGTCAATCTCCTCTCCGGTCCAGCTGGTGAATCTGGGAATCTTGAGGAAATGTTACAACTGCCTATGTACACAGACAACCCTCTCCTCCTCCCAACAAATTCCAACACATTTGAGAGATACAACCATATAGCCAAACTGGAGGCTAAGCTCTCTCAACTCAGTACTGGCGTAACCAGTCAGGAGGAGAAGGAAACCACACTCACAATTCCAGTCTCACATAGACCTACCACGAGGCACTAAATAAAAATCTGCCTAAGCAGCAGAGACCTCCAAAGCAGACACCCAAGCAACCGCTACCCCCAAAACAAAACACATGCAACACATAGCTCACAAAGCCAGTGTGCCGAACAGTCACAACCCTTAAGGCTAAACAACACACCTGATACACTTGTAATAGGTGACTCTATCGTCAGGCACACTGACATCCCGCTTACCAGGCTGAACAAGGAGAAGGTCACGGTGAGCTGCCTGTCGGGCGCTAGGATCCACCACATAACACAAGCACTCGGGTCATTCCAAGGCAAGTACAAATATGATTCAGGCATTGTCCATGCCGGTGTGAATGACATGAGACGTACCTCCCTGGACTATATGAAAAGAGACAGAGGAGTTCTCTGAGCATGTAGCCCAGGCCGGTATGACCCTGACCTTGAGTAGCATCTTACCCTCACCAAGAATGATGCCACAATATGAAGACAAGACGATCAATTTCAACAACTGGCTTAAGTATTGGTGTCATTCAAAGGGGATCCAATGCCTGTCAGCCTGGGATGACATGCTCGACAAGCCACGATGCTTCGCTAGAGACGGCTTGCACCTATCACCCCTGGGCTTTCGGATATTGGCAAAGGCTCTTGCCACCCCCATAGTGCCTTTTTTAGGCAAGGCTCAAAAGACAAACCCACCTCCATAGGGATCACAAGGGATAAGAAACTAAGAGTAATGCTACTCAATGCCAGAAGTCTAAACCTCAAGATGCACGCACTCGAAACTCTCCTTAGCATGGAGAACATCGATATCTGTGCAGTAACAGAAACCTGGTTCAAGGCTCCCGAGAGCACCCCAACACTACCAGGTTATACCTCATACTATGCTTTTCAGCCCCAAAACTTGGACCGAACCACAAAAGGAGGGGGAGTATCAATATTCATCAAAGATACGCACACCTCCAGGTTGGTGGCACAGCACGAAGCATCAGAGGCTATCCATGTGCAACTAACTGTGGGTAAAACTGCCTTCCAGTTTATAGCCTGCTACAGACCACCCTCCCAAACCCAGGAACCCCACTCGGCCTTCCTGAGAACACTAGAAAATATGAAGGTCTCTCCAAACACCATTATATTGGGCGACTTCAACTACCCAAACATAGACTGGGAGCATTACTCTAGCTCCAACACCCTAGCCCAAAGGTTCCTAGAATTTATAAACTCAAATGCTATGGAACAACTTGTTACCACTCCCACAAGAAGGGAAAACATATTGGGCCTGATCATCACCAACATGGGGACTCTATGCTCCAGACCAGAAGTGTATCCCTCACTGGTAAGATCAGACCATAAACTAATCTCACTGGATATTCACATCCCGACCCCAGCCCCTGCCCAGAAAACCACAGTGAAAAACTTCTCTAAAGCAAATTTCACACTCCTCAAAACCGAGGTGGAATCCTTCAAAGCCCCCGGGCCTGTGGAAAATATGGCCCAGACCGCAGAATCCTTTATAAACGCATTCTATGAACACCTTCAGGAATGCATGGATCATGCAATCCCAAATAAAACCAAGACTCAATCCTCCAAAGGCAGGCGTCCTGTCTAGTGGACCCCAGCCATAAACAAACTATACAATAGAAGGAGGAAGCTACTACATGATAGAGCAAAATCCCAAAAAGGGAAGGCATGTCTGATCAGTATTAGCAAAAAACTAAGGCCACTCATAAAATCGTCTAAGGCCAGCTTCATGAGAAAAAATGCACAGGACACTAAGGATAATCACAAGGCTTTCTTTAGTTATGTTAGGAACCTGGGTGGGAATTCCCAGATATGCTCAGAATTAGTCCAAAATGACAAAAAATACACCAAACCCACAGACATTGCCAACATCCTAGCTGACAGGTTCAGCACAAACTCCCCCCCCCCCACCAAAAGGGCAAATATCTATCCCAGCAGAGTGCTGTCCCCCTGACATCTCAGATGCTCAGGTAAGAGCCGCCCTCTCCAAAGCAAAAAACACAGCATCAATGTGACCGGGCTGCATCTTACATGAATTCCAAGAAGAGCTAAACCCAAACATAAAACTGCTGTTCAATCTCAGCCTTACTACATGATATGTACCCAAAGAGTGGCGTACAGCAACAGTGGTCCCTCTCCACAAAGGTGGCGCCTCAAGGGATCCTGGAAATTATCGCCCCATAAGCCTGACTAGCTTGGTCTGCAAAGCTATGGAAAGGATCATCATGGACCTCATAAATAAAGATATTGGGGACCTACAGACACTGGATCCTACCCAGTTCGGCTTTGTTAAGGGCAGATCCTGCCTCTTAAACCTGGTCGATTTCTTTGAAACAGTCACCAAGGCGATTGATGAGGGGAAGGTGGTCCACACAGCCTACCTGGACCTCGCAAAAGCCTTTGATACAATACCCCACTCGGGCATTATAGATAAGCTCACTAGCTTAAATATAAACCCCTATGTCACTAGATGGGTTGCAAACTGGCTCAAGGTCAGAACCCACATGGTTAGAATTGCTGGAGCCATGTCAGACTCCAAACCAGTTACAAGTGGTGTCCCACAAGGCTCAGTCCTGGGACCTCTCTTGTTCAGTATATATTTCTCGGAGGTACAGGCCAACACGGAAGGACTGTGGCTGACCAAGTTCACAGATGACTGCAAACTGGCACCATAATCGACTCTCCAGCCGACACAAGCATCCTACAAAAGGGCCTCATAGAAACAGACAACTGGTGTCAGAGCCATGGCCTCAAGCTAAATGCCAAAAAGTGTATAGTCATCCCCTTTGGCAAAAACAAAGTGCCCACAAATTACCACATAGGTGGTAATCCATTAAGTATGTAAGAAGTAATTAGGGACCTGGGGACCCAAGTTGATAGCAATCTCTCTTTTGACAACCACGTGGCCAAAGTGGTTAGAAAAACATTTTTATATAGCCCACCTAGTCATGAAGGGATTCACATCTAGATCAGGGGAGGTCATCGTGCCTCTTTACTCAACCCTCATCAGGCCCATAATTGAGTACAATGCCTTTTTTGGGATGTACCTTACCAGGCACCTGCAGCAATTGGAAAGACCCCAAAAGTACCTCACCAAGAGGATCAAAGGGCTCAAACAGATGCCGTATGCTGCCCGGTTAAAGAAACTCCAGCTCTACTCAGTGGCATACCGACTGCTCAGAGGTGACCTGTGCCTGACGTATAAAGCCTTGTCCAACCTGGAATTAATGGACATGTTGCACCTCAGAAAATCCAATTCCCATCGAGCTACGTGCTCGAGAGACTTGAACCTCAGCACTGAAATAAATAGGACGTGCTGGAGGGACAGATTCATAACCCAAAGGCTCCCTTCACTCTGGAATAAAATCCCAGTCCAGGTTAGGCAGAGTCCCTCATTGACTGTCTTCAAGAGGAATCTTGATGAGTGGATGGGAGATCATAGGTTTACTTCTGTGTCACTGTTAGACAGAGGCACAGTATACTAACCTCGAAAAAGGGCATAGCAAAATTAATTTAAAATGGGTGGTGAAAGCCAAACACACTCTGGCTAGGCTTATAAATGCCCTAGGGCAGATAGCCTAGTATGAACCTATGAACCTATGAAAAACAAAACTCTTTCTTTATTCCCATCCCTTGACTAAAAGTCACAGTCAGGGGACAGCTGTAGTCATACTTTGTGACAAAAATGACAGTTATTTAGCCTTTAAAGTTGAGTGATAGATGAAAGCATTGACAAAATTGCCATATCTTTTCTTTTAGTTTTATGTTGAAAAATTGTCTTAACAGCATGTTTGTTTTTGTTAGTTTTCAAGCACGGTGGGCCTTTTATAATTTTGTTTCTTCAGCAGTGATACTGGATTTCTTTTACCTTGGCCCAACGCTTGCTGTTGTTAAGTATCACCTTTAGTGACCAGCTAATCGAATCATGCCATCTGCTTTAAGTTGTTATCCCTAAATGACTACTAAATCCTCATTTCTTATTATAAGAAAAACTAAGCTAAGATGGTTAATCTAATGCTTGCTTATACACTGTTTCTTTCTTTAGCACTGTGGAGCCTACTTTTCAGAATATAGATTTCCCATGTCACCTTGTGAGTTTCACAGTGTTTAATTTTCATGTCCAGGAGGGAACGTTTTCAATACCTAGTGAAAGTTAGTATCAGATTTTTAACATTCATGCCTATCTTCTAACCTGAGGGATAAGATAAAAAAGACTCTACAGGTAACATTGTATCAGAATGTAAGCAACTGCCCTGAAGAGAATATGTATGTTTATTTTATAGATTCTCTGCAGTGACAACTTCATTATTTCTTAACATATTTCCTAACTTTCTAAGTCTACTATTTCAATAATATTACATTATTTTATTGTTTTTAAATCCAGACTAATATGTGTTTTTATACCTGTTAAATTGTTTGGCCTTTGATGTATGTACAATATTCCTTCTGAAGCAGCTTAAAATTTTTCAGCTAAGGCATATTTGATGGCCTTGTTTTTATCACACATGTATAGAAGGTTATTTCCATATTTTCTTCAGAAACCTTTATTCCCACAATAGCTTTCAAAGTAATATCACTTGAAAATACATGACAGAGAGCACTATTATAGAGTGCCATCTCGGCAAAGCCTAGAAAAATGCACACTGATTGGCCAATCCAATGAGCGTGCACATTGTAAATCCAAAGTAACCTGAGTAAGAAGTCCATCTGCTAAGGAATCATGCAGTGGCAACTTCATCTAAACTAAAGACTCAAAGTGAAAACAATAAACAGCATTTAGTTATTTGGGACTGCTAAAACTTAGTTCCAGCGCAATATTAATCATTTCCAAAATGTAGTCTAGCGGTCCCACGTAGCATTTATCATATCATTTGTGTTCAGAGAAAGCTCATACAAGGTCACCATAAATAATTACAAACTGGGATTAGCCAAATATAGGTAAAAAATCACATGGAATACAATAATGATTCTGTTCCTAGTACCTCAGAAAACTACAAGAAGCAACTACATGACCCAGTCCCAAAATTCCATGTCTTACCTTGACTGTATTTGGCTAATCCCAGTTTTAATTATTTATGGGGACCTTGTATGAGCTTTCTGTGAACACGAATGATATGACAAACGCTATGCGGGACCGCTAGACTACATTACACGTCACCACTGTGGAGTAAGTAAATAAGGAAACCAGTCCAAAAAAACCCCACTAAAAGGCTGTTTTCTGGCATGCGTCTAACAGCTACTGCTTTCCATACTCACGCAGTGGGGTGTTCTTAACACTGTTAGTCCCTGTAAATTCAAATGTCAAGAACAAAATTAAATTCGCTCATGATCAGGACCTTTTCTTAAATGTTTAAACTTAGTTAGCACATTAATAAACTTAACTTTGTGTCGACATGTATTTCTATACAAATTTTATTTTTTTAACATACAGAAGGTAATTTAGAGGTAAAGTTGGGAATTCTCCACAAAAGTAGAGATATTTAAGTAGGTTTCGCAAATGTAACTTGAACATATTTTGGTAGTAAATGTATACTGGTATTCAGAAATACTTTATTACTACATCATCATTATACAATGTGAACTCGCAAGCATGCACTCTGATTCTCAATCCAATCAGCGTGCAAACTGTAAATGCAGACTAACTAAGAAGTCCAGCCCCTAACATATTATGCACCAGCAACTTCAAATAAACTAAACCATATGTTATTAACAAGCAGAAAATATACAAAACCATTCTACAATTTGAAACTGTAGTTTATTGTTTTACTGTGCTTTAAAAATAAAACAAATACCTAACAAGCATACAGTAAACAGCCGTTAACTACCCAGCTTCCTAACCTATTTTATTATTCAAAAGCAATGTAAACTGCAAAAACACCTTACCAGCAATCATGATCCACACTGCAACTGTTCTACTATTGGAAACTCTATTTTACATATAAAATAAATACCCATAACCACGTTATATAAATTAAAAGACAAATAAACAATAAACACGAAGAAATAGTGTGGACTATTTTATCTCACAAAAAGTGGAAAAATACAAAGTAAAGCAAACAAAAACTTAAATAACAACAACACAAACATAACACAACACAAAACTAACACCATTGTATAATAGCAATAACCCACGGCTGGGTGTGGGTAATGCTGGATTTAGCCATGGTTGGCTTTGTTTGGTCACTGGGGCTTCGCCCTCTTGACAAAACCATGCCAACCATGGGTAAATCCAGCATTACCCACATCCAGCCATGGGTTATTGCTATAATAATTGTTAGGCCACTCTGTCTTACATACAATATCAAAGGTGTTAGTAAAGAAGAAATAGAATAAATCTAAGTTAAATGAAAAGAAAAATCTACCTGTCTTGCTAGGTTTCAACTGAAATGTCAAGTTAAAACTTGACAAAGAACCAAATTACATAGTTCAACTTATCAAGAATTTGTGGTGGTGGTGCTGTGGTAGTGTTGTCGCCTCACAGTAAGACGCTGTCTGGTTCAATTCTCAGCTAGAGTGTCTTCTGCGTGGAGACATGTGTGACTGGGCGTACCTTCGTTGAAGGTTGTGCATCAGGCCTGGCAAGCCAGTACGTAAAAATCAACTGCCAATCATTAGCGGACCGGAGTTCCGCTGTGGCGACCCCCAACCGGGAAAAGCCGAAAGACACAAACAAACTTATCAGGAATTCAACCCTATAAAAAACTTAAAAGCAATTATTTATTCATTTATTTTTGCATGGGACCAAGTTCCAAAGTCCCCTTGCATCTCCAATCTATGAGGCAAAGCCTATTTATTTTTATTTTTTTATTTTACATTTATTTTACATTTGTTAACCAGGCTAGTCTAGCTGGATATATGTCCATTTTCAGTAGAGGCCCGGGGAGAAAAGCTCCACACATACTAAATTACAAAGAGACAATTTACAGAAAAAAAAATAAAAAAAAAAAACTAAGTACAAAAAGAATCTACATTTAGTAACATGAAAAAAAATAAACGAAATACCTAAGGAACATACTAAAATATAGTTGTTCAGTAAAAGCATTACACAAAGTCAAGATTAGCAACATGGTTTCGATAATATGTTGGAGAGAAGAAGTAGAACAGGAGATAAGAAGGGAATACAAAGGACGAAGAGAGAAAGAAGCAATAGTCTAGTGAGGAGAAGGGTAAAAATGTGTAAAAGAGGACAGGGGAGAGAAAAGGAAGAGTGGGTCAGAGCATAAGAGGAGAGCAACAGGGCAATAAGAAGAAGGAATAAGTATATTTACTAAGTATAGTGTAAAGTTCTAGTGGGGTAGGGGGAAAGAAAAGGTTAGTCAGGAGTCCTACAGGAACAGAGCCAGTGATTTTGGAAATACAGTTTGATTTTTTGTTTGAACAGTGGTAAGGAGGAGGTTTGAGTGATATCAGTGGGTAGCTGATTCCATATCCTTCCTATAGTATTAGTGAACAGAGAGTCACCAGCTAAGTTATGGGACTTTACAGATTTGGTCAAGAGTTTGGAAGAAGATCGAAGGGAGGTAAGATTATTGTAAGGGATTAAAAGTTGAGAAAGTATAGGGGTATTATAAGGTTGGTAAAGTATCTTGTGAGCAATGGTAAGTTGTGAGATCAAAAGACAGTTTTGTAGCTCAAGCCAGCCTAGGAGTTTTAGGTTGTGACAGTGATGTGTTCTGAAAGGGTTACTGGTGGCAAATCGGGCAATGCTATTGTAACAAGTTGCTAGTTTATTTAGGTTGGCCTTCTTAAGGTTAGTGAAAATAGGTGAGGCGTAAAAGAGAGTAGATATAAGATGGGAGTGGGCAATAGTAGCTCTGGTAGAAGGTGTGAGAAAAGGTTTGATACGGTATAATGATCCAATTTTTTTATTAACAGTTTTGATGGTGTTATTGATGTGTTGATCAAAAGTAAGATTGTTGTCGATGGTTATTCCTAGCAGTTTAGTTGTTGTGTCAGGAGAGATAACAGTAGTGTCATTAGACAAAATGTTGAAGTTTAATGGGAGGCTCGAGTGGTAGGAGTGAAAAGGAGAAGTTTTGTTTTTTTAGCATTGAGGAGGAGGTACCGTCTAGTAAACCAAGTTTCTACAGTGTTGAAGGTAGTTTGAGTTAGAGACAGTAGTTCTGCGGGGGTAGATGCTGAGCAAATAATTGTCGAGTTGTCAGCATATTGGATGCAGGTAGCTTGAGGGATGACAGTGTTGAGATTGTTTATGTAAAGGGAGAAGAGAAGTGGACCTAGAATAGAGCCCTGTGGGACTCCAATAGAAACAGGCAATAAGGAAGAGATATGATTGTCCCAAAGAACGGCTTGATGTCTGTTGTTAAGATAGGAAGTAAACCATTTTAAAGTCAGGTTATCAAATGAGAGGGATTTAAGAATGCTAATAAGGGAAGAGTGGTTCACCATGTCAAAAGCTTTGGAGAGGTCAACAAATAGAGCAGAGGAGAAGATATTGGAGTTTCGATGGTTGTTGATAGTATCCATGAAAGAAAGGAGGGCAGTGGAGGTGCTATGGTGGGGCCTAAAGCCATGTTGACAGTTGGCAATTATGTTGTGAGAAGAGAGATATTGTACGAGTTGCTGATGGATGCATTTCTCCATAATCTTAGCTAGAGGAGAGAGAAGAGCAATAGGTCTAAAGTTAGTAAAGTCAATAGAGTTACCACCTTTGTGTAGTGGGATGATATGAGAGATTTTCCATATATCTGGTATGGTTCCTTCTTGGATAGTCCTATTAATGAGTAAAGATATAGGGTATGCAATCTGTTTAGCAGCCTTTTGAAGAAAGAGAGAGGGGAGTTTGTCAGCAGAGGGGGTGCAGGGTTTCAGTTTAAGAATAAGCTTATAGATGAAGGAGGTAGAGATAGGATGAAGAGTGAAGTTTTGGGGTGAATCCATAAGATTATTTGGAGGGTAAAAGTTATTGGTGTTCAGTTGTCTAGCAAGAGATTGAATGGTTTCAATAAAAAAGGTGTTGAAGGCGTTTGCAGTATGGCTAGGGGTGTCTGGGTTTGCGTTTATTGTGGAGGGAGTTTTAGCTGTACCAGGTGAAAGGAGTTTGTTGATTGAAGACCAGAATTGTTTGGGTTTATATAAGTGGGTTTCTTGAAGATCACAGTAATAGTTCTTTTTGTCAGAGATTATTGCTTTTTTTGTAAGATTTCTAAGTTGGCAAAAATGATGAAAATCAGCGGTGGTTCTATGGTGTCTCCATTTGGCCCAAATTTTATTTTTACTGTGAATTAATTTCTTTGTTTCCTTTGAGAGCCAAGGGGCTATACTAGACTTCATTCTAATAGAGCGTGTAGGGGGCATGTTTATCCAAAATGGAAAGGAAGGTTGAGTTAAAGAATGATACTGCTTCATTAAGAGGAAGTGATTTCAAGAGGTTCCAGTTACATGTTTCGAGGTCATTTTGAAATAAATCACTGTTAAAGTTTTTGGTAGAGCGTATTATTCTAATGTTAGGGAGGTTTTGATAGTCAGTCTTTTCTCTAGAGATATAGGTTAGGCAGTGGTCACTGAGGTCATCAGGCATAGTTCCTACTTTGTATGAGACATTAACTTTGTTTATAAGTATCCAGTCTAAGATACTCTGTTTCTTACTTGGTTTATTAAACCTAGTTGTGGTGGTAATGGATTGAGTAAAACCATGTAGGTTTATATGACAGGAGGGATTGTCACTACTAATAGTATTCCAGTCTATATTAAAGTCATCCAGAATTATAGTTTCTTGGGGGAAGTTAGTGGAAGTCCAGCTGAGGAAGTCCTCTAAGACTGGTATGTTGTTGCCTGGTGGTATGTACATACAGATGATGTAAAGAGCTTTTTGAGCATTTAACTGAAGTTTAGTGATGATGGCTTCAACACTAGAATCCTGGGTTGGGCAGGCTGGGAGGGTGGAGATGCTAAGATGGTTCTTAAATAGAATTGCCACACCACCACCTTTATGTTTGGTACGATCAAGCCTATGTAAATTATAGCCTTGGGGTATAATCTCAGTGTCTTTGGTGGCTGGCATTAGCCAGGTCTCTGAGAGGCACAGAATGTCAAAGTGGTGAATGTCTAACAGGGCGTGTAAATAGGGTACTTTGTTATTTACACTACGTATATTTAGATGACCTATGAGAAGGGTGTTATTGAGGTTAGGCTTAGATACTTGAGGGGAGGGATTTGATGGGCCTGGGTTGGGGTGAATATCACTGTCTTGTAAGGTAGGAGTATTAGTTCTGGGTGTGAGGCTGCTTTTAAGAAGGGTTAGTTGTTTCATTTTTTTATCAGAGGGAAAGGCGTAGGTAAGATGATAGTGCCTATGGAATTTGGGAAGGTGATAGGTAGGGGAGGAGGTTGAATTTAAGAAGGAGGTAAGAGAGGTGTGGAAGATAGCTGTGTGTTTATTTATAAGGTCTGGCTGGTTTTTAAAGTGGATGTTCAAAGAAGGTAAGAAGGTAAGAAGAATAAAGAGAGGTAGAGAATAATGCTAAGAATATTACCATGGTGGATAAGTATGGAGCCATTTGTGGAAGTGGTGAGGTAAGGGAAGTTATAAAGTAATTGAGGAAGAGAGGGTGAGAGAGGTGGAGTTTTAGGTAAAGTGCAAACAGGAAAGAAGGAAAGAAGTAATAGGTAGATATGAAGGGGTATGAAAAGAGAATACAGAGTATAGGTATAGGTGTAGAGACTAGAAGTATATGAGAAGAAAGTTAATTGAAGAAGAGGAGAGAAGCTAGTGATAGGAGAGTAGGTAGGTTTAGTAGTAGAGGAAGAAGAGGGGGTGGAAGAGTGTGTAAAGGAGGGAGGGGTTGAGTTTTTGGCGGGAAAGAACAGGATGGGATGTCAGAGTAAGGGGATGTGGCTAGGGAAGTATAAGGTTAGGACCCCTGGGGGTGGGTGGGAATTGGGGGTAGGGAGGGGAGCGGAGTGAGCCCGCAGGGCGAACGGAGCGGGATACACAGAATAGAGAGAGGAAGGAAAAAGTAACAGAGAAAGTTAGCAAAAAGAAGGCTTGAGATAGAAAGGGTAAGGGTCACAGAGCACTACAGAGATGGAAAGGAATGGAGTGAGAAGGTGAAGGTAGGAAGAATATGGAAGGGAATATCCAGTTTTGTAGGTCTTGATGTGGACAGAGTGACACCTAGTGGACAAAGAGTCAAGGTACAGAGAAGAGTCACAAGGTTCTGGGGCAGGAAAGAAAAACAACATACACTACTGGGAGGGAGAGTACAGGCTAAGTAAAACACTAGGGAAAGAGAGAGGAAGATTAAACAGAGTATGGGGTGGGGGGGCTACTGCTGGCAAGCTTAGCTGGGAGCAAACAAAAACAGCACGAGATAAAAATGGGCAAAGACCACAAACAAATTAAGTAAACATACTCTCTTAAAACTTGAGGTAGTGAGTTTGTAGAAGAGTGCAGGGGTGCAGAGCTTTCAAAGGTAGTAGGCAGAAAGTACCCTCGTAGAGTAGAGAGGAGTTCAGCCAAGGCAAACAGACGCTGGGTTAGCCAGGAGAATTAGCTGGAACAGGAGAAAAAGGGGAGAATAATAAAATAAAAGTAAGTAAAAATACAGTATTGTCAAACTGAAGCTGTAACCAGATACACAGATACAGTAATCAAATCCACTGCTCCATCTCATCACACATTACAACACAAGAAAATAAGCAATTAGGCAATGCACATTACATAGAATACGCAGTTGAGGATTGTACCAGTTAAATCATGAGCATATCCACAATAAGAGAGTTGCAGCAGTTTGGGTAAAAACACCAGGTATAGTTAACAGTCTATACATATTCTTTACAGTTTAATTGAAGCACAAGGTATTTCATCACAGGCAAGCACATTGATCCGTACTGTAGTGAAGAGAAGGTGTCGAGTATAGGGAGGCCCAGATGCAAGTATGACCTAAGGCCAGTCTGCACGTGTAAGGCCACTTCCTATACTAACACGCAGTTCCCATAAAACAAATGAGGCAGGGCAGAGTACTGAAAAGATACACAATAGTAAGCCAAACAAAGAAGGTTACAATAATAATACAACAAAAAACTAGGGTTGTAAGTCACCCAAAATAATCCTCAGAGGAGTCAGGGTGGGGTCAGGAGGCACTGAATAGTCTAGCAATGATCGCTAAAGACTACTCATCAGCGTGTACTGTTGGACATAAAGTATAAGGCTGACACGCTAAAGCTGCTTAGCCTTTACAGAGTATAGGTTATGACCAGCTAGGTCGTGCTGTGAATGAGAAAACAGTGCACAATCTCAGCAATAGAACAGCTGAAATAACAGCGCTTGTAATCCACAGTCAAAAGGCAATATACAGCTCAAAAAGCTCAAGAGAAGCAACGTAGTTCAGCAGTTAAATATAAACCATAAATTAAAGATGCAAACAGCAGTCGCTTAACTGGCGACATCAGAAGACATAGTAATACACAGCCCAAAACACTTTAAAGAAATAACTATGTGCAATAACTCAGTCAAGAAAGCAGCAAAAACGCTGCGTGTACTATTGTACATGAAGTATAAGGCTGACACGCTAACGCTGCTTAGCCTTTACAGAGTAAAGGTTACGACCAGCTAGGTCGCGCTGTAATTGAGAAAACAGTGTACAATCTCAGCAGTAGAACTGCTGAAATAACAGCGTTTGTAATCCACAGTCCAAAGGCAATATACAACTCAAAATGCTCAAGAGAAGCAACCTAGTTCAGCAGTTGTTATAAACCATAAATTAAGGATGCACACAGCAGTCGCTTAACTGGCGACATCAGAAAACATAGCAATACACAGCCCAAAATACTTTAAAGAAAGAACTATGTGCAGTAAGTGTTATTCACCTTTCACCAAGTTATAAACAGCAGCCGCTTAAACAGTGCAATGAGAACGCGATCAACATAAAAGGTGAAGTTGGCGAGCAAACACAAAAAACAAACAAACACTGACACATTAGCGGCTAAAGGGATGGCAGCGAGTGTAAAATACCACTTAATAAGTCATACATGGTAAATAGAGTATTACAAGGGAGAATGCAAGGAAAGAACAAATACATTCATTGCAATACCTAATACAGCTAGGAGAGCTCAGCCACAGTCGCACAGCAGCAGCGAGGTAGGCTAAAGGTAAAGATGGCATCCTGGGGATAAGGAGAGATTATAAGACCTCGCATAGGAAGTACCTGGGGGGGGGGGGAGTATAGAATAGGTGGATGCAAGGTAAGAAACGGAAGGGGAGTATTCTAACGAAAGGAGGAGAGGAAAAGGTAGTCCCAATAGAATAGGGGTGTGGTGGGTAGTTAGATATAGAGGAGAACTACAGTAGGAAGGAGGGACCTAGGTAGGAAGATATACAAGAGCAGGAGATAGAGGAGGTAAAGCGATGTAGCAGAGTAGGGATAGAAAGAGCCAGATATAAGTGATAAGTGCCAAAAATAAAGAAAATGGCAGCAAGCCTGGATTCAGCTAAGACATGGAGAGAAACTGGGAAGGACGAGCTATATTAGAGAGGCAGAGCACTGCTCCGAGCACAGAATAGAGAGAGGAAGGAAAAAGTAACAGAGAAAGTTAGCAAAAAGAAGGCTTGAGATAGAAAGGGTAAGGGGGGGTGGGTCACAGAGCACTACAGAGATGGAAAGGAATGGAGTGAGAAGGTGAAGGTAGGAAGAATATGGAAGGGAATATCCAGTTTTGTAGGTCTTGATGTGGACAGAGTGACACCTAGTGGACAAAGAGTCAAGGTACAGAGAAGAGTCACAAGGTTCTGGGGCAGGAAAGAAAAACAACATACACTACTGGGAGGGAGAGTACAGGCCTAAGTAAAACACTAGGGAAAGAGAGAGGAAGATTAAACAGAGTATGGGGTGTATACATATATATATATATATATATATATATATATATATATATATATATATATATATAGTTCCCCTTGAATACATCGAAATTCTAAAACATCGAAATTCATATGGTCGAGACCATATCATCAAGTGTTTAGAACATCGATGCTGTCACTGTGTCTGTGAATGTGCCATCTCTGTGATGGCACTGCAGACAGAGTACGGGAAATCTCCCGTTTATCACTTCTGCATATAGCGCTAAAACAGAGATTTCCCTTTACCCCACTGTAGTACAATCTCAAAGTGGGTATATTAAAGTAGGGGGTGTGGGGTGTGCAGCGGGGCTTGCCCCCCTGCATACACTTGTTTTAAAAGTTTTTTTTTTGTTTCACTTGAAAACTTCGATGTTCCGAAATATCGATGATATGGTCTCGACCATATGACATTCCATGTTTTGGAATTTCGATGTTTTCAAGTGGAACCATATATATATATATATATATATATATATATATGTATGCGATCTGGACACATGCTTGACTAGCATATGTCCAAATCACAAAACATTGAACACACATACACGAAAGCGCTTAACATCGACAAGCGCTTCCGTGTATGTGTGCCTGTTCCATAAATCGGACTACAGTGCAGGTAAGGGAAAATTCCCTTTTCCCCACTGTAGTGCAATCTCGGAGTGAGAATAATAAAGTAGGGGTGGTGTGGGGGGTGCAGGGGGGCAAAGCCCCCCATGCAGAAACATAGATTTTTTTTTTGAACTACACATACACGGAAGTGCTTTTCAATGTTAAGAACTTTCATGTATGTGTGTTCGATGTTTTGTGATTCAGACATATGCTAGTCGAGCATGTGGCTATATATATATATATATATATATATATATATATATATATATATATATATATATATATATATATATATATATATATATATATATATATATAAAATGTATGTGTGTATATATGTGTGTGTGTGTGTGTGTGTGTGTGTGTGTGTGTGTGTGTGTGAGTGTGTGCGTGTATGGTTCCCCGACATTTTACTAAATGTATGTCTGTTCGACAAATACAGAGGTGTGATTTAATGTCAAAGGTGTGGATGTTCGAATGATGGCTATGTCAACAGTATGGATGGCTGAACTGTGGACATGTCAGTTGTACAGAATGTCGACACAGGTAAGTAAGGTTGGAGGGGTGAGACCACGTGTGTATGTAAGTTAGGGTTAGAGTTGGGGATGATTGAAGAATAGATGCTGTGAGTTTGTGTGCAAGTTTATATATTTTAGGGTAAGGGTTAGGTTAGGGAATAGATGTAGTATTGTTTGTATGTGTTTGTCAATGTTTGTGTGACTAAGTATATCTTGTGTAGTAGCAGTGTTACAGGAAGGCTTTATTAACATTCGGGCATAGGGTTAGGGTTGGTGGAAGAGGCAGCATTAGGGTTATGGGTAGTACCCATTACTAAGGCAGTACAGGGGGGTTGAGTTTAAGCATGAAAACAGTGTGGTCTAAAAGAATAAATAGCTCCCCAGCAGACCTTTACTGACCTCTAAGTGAATGAAAAAAGTGAAATGTATGTTCTAAACTCATTGAGTGAGTCTAGGCAGTTGTGATGTACAGGACAGGTACAAGAACTTTACAGCACAGGGCACACTTCTTTATTTTTAATTAAACTTTTTATTTAGTTCTGACTGCTGTGATAGCAGTGGGGTGTGACGAATGTTATATCATGGGCTGCAGAGGCTGGAAAACTGCCTTTTTATTTTTTAAAGAATCACTGGGTGCAGATTGCTATTGCACTTACTGGGATGGGGGAGTTTTATAAGATGCGATACGTCTAATGAACAGCATCTTCATTTTGAAGAGTGTCAGAAGTGGCTCATATTTACAAAGAAAGCTTACATCCCTGCCACACAAAGTCTGTTTTCCTGAATCCCATAATCTAGTAGTTGGGGTAGGACAGTCTTGTGGTTATACAGCTGCTTTTCTTCATTCTTTTCCGTCACCAAGAAAACATGTAGTTAGCACTTCATATTCGTTACTTCCTGGAATATGTGGTCCAGCGTCTGTTGCCAACACGGTCTGCCTTATGCAGAGCCAAACTTGGCAATCTCCTAGGGTGCTGTGCTTCTGGAAGGAAAGAGGAAGCTGAACTTAAAGCAAGACTAATGCTAGAATATTCTCTTATATAGAGAGGGAAATAATGACTTTTCCTTCTAAGATTGTACTGTGGGGAATAACAATATAGGAATTAAAATTTGTGGAAAATGTAAACACACTGAACTAAAATGTAAAATTAAGTTATACTGAGAGAATAAAAGAAAACAAGCAATAAGACATGCTAGCATATAATAACAAAACAGCTAGAGAGACAACTCTATTAACATATGTGGTATAATACAATAAAATAAGGCAGCCTTGTATCTAGATGAAACTCTACCATTAATCAGAAGAAAGTAAACAGTAAAACCTTATTGTGATGGAACCTTAACTAATGTATAAAATGTGTACTTTATTGTTATAACTTATACATAATTTGTTTATAAAAGCAGACTTTCTACCTGGTCCTGTAGAAAAAGCATCACTCTTACAACAGAAAGTGTAAAATCCAAAGTCCAGAAGTAGAAAATGGGCCGAGGTTGAAATATACGAACAGCAATCACAATAACCTGAAAAAAATCTGCATAAACCAGCAGGTGCGTATGAAAGGGATAAGAAAAAACACACAGTAAGGAAGTCAGCTTTAGTTTGAAGCTTATCATTATTTCAAAAAGAAAATTAGTTTAGAAATGTGGACCATTGCGATAGTCCTTTATCCTGAGACAAAATAATGAAAAGCTGTAATATTATCTAATTAAATAAAATACCCAGAGTCTAGAATAAAAAACGTGAGCTGGAATTGAAATATACAGCAGCAGTTAGCATGGATGGCCTATTATATGCATGGGGAAGAGGATACAACAGTACCCACGATAAAGTAGGCAGTTGTCTAATGGGGGCTGCAATTATATCCCAAAGTATGCCCGCAAAACAGATGCCAAAGCACCATAGAACTGAAAACTTAACTTAGGCTTAAAATATAGACAATAATCTGATTCAACATTTATTGTTATTGCAGAAAGGGTTTATAACAGCAGACTTTCAGCATTGTATTTTATAGTAAGAGAAAAGCATTCAGAAACTATATTTTACACCAGAAGTTATAATATTCAAAGGATGAAACAGCAAAGGGATTCAGGCACGTAATTTAACAGATAAAAACGTTCTCCTCATTATGGCTAAGGCTGTCTCTGAACTGCATTTTACTTGATTGCATAAGTTGATCTACCTGAGATTTACTTTAGGTCACTCTAACTGTGGTTGGTATTTCCCATCCTCGTGTTACATAGGCTCATAGGTACTTACTAGGTTAAGTCAATGAGGGTGCTAAATCAGGGGTGAATTTCATTTTCCCATCCATTTACCCAGGTTACATTTGAAAAGTGTAAGATAAGAACTTTGCTTTATATAGAGAGGAAAATGATCCTAAAGAAGTGATATTTGCTGTGATATATTATCTATCCCTCCAACATGTTCTATACATGATGTAAAAGAGATTTAGATCATTTGAGTGGGGGTATAAATACCTATATTTTTTCTGTTTCAGCTTCCTAGAGCTTCTGTAGTTAGTGCTAAGGGAACTGAAGGCAGTATACTCCATTTGTAGAAACTTTTCTGTTTTGAATTTTGGAGTATCTTTTTTATTGATTTCCATTTGCACTTAGCCACCTGATTATCTGATGTTGGTTTAATTCCACGTAAAATACAGAAAACTAGAACTCTGCAAAACAATGCTCGATTTTGTTATCTAAACGGTTTATGTAGTCAACACTGTCCAGTTTTTCTGGCAATATTTTTTTGCTGTGATGATATTGCTTATTTGCTTGACATAACATTTTACCTTACTGCTCAAATAGATTATACTTATTAGGTTTGCTGTATATTGCCTGAGACCGTTTTTGTCTGTTCCTGGCTTGAGGGTTTGGCTAGTCTTAATGTTTAGGTTAAGAATAATAGGAGAATATAATTTAACTATAACTCTATATTGAATGAGGGGTCCACTATAAGTGATCATGTGCTAGCCGTTTGTGATACACATGCTCACTGCCACTTACTCAAAAAGGCAAGTGCTCAACTCCCACTAGACCAGTCTTAATTAATTAATTAACCCTCCCAACAGTCAACCCTATGAAACTATAATGCATTACCAAAGCCCTAACTATAACCCTAAAACTCCCGCTAGTTCGTAACCTGAATCCTTGATCCCTAACTCTAAAATTTCACTCCCCCTCCCTAACCCTATAGTCAATAATCACTCCCTAAACCTAAAACACAGCATCCCCTCCCTAAACATAAATTCCCTGATTACTCCCTAAACCTAAACCCTCTCCCACTAACTAAATCTTAAACTCTAGAAGGTAGAAAAACACCCACAAGGGCAGATACCAATAATGCAGAAACCACCGCACGGCACAATCCACCTTCAATGTAGCAGCGTTGTGTACACCAAAAACACTCCTTGGATATAAAAACAGTATGAATTTATTGAAACAAGCAAAACGACTAAGCGCTTTCGCCAGCAACCTGGCTTCTTCAGACTCTGAAGAAGCCAGGTTGCTGGCGAAAGCGCTTAGTCGTTTTGCTTGTTTCAATAAATTCATACTGTTTTTATATCCAAGGAGTGTTTTTGGTGTACACAACGCTGCTACATTGAAGGTGGATTGTGCCGTGCGGTGGTTTCTGCATTAAATCTTAAACTCCACTCCCCCTCCATAACCCTAAAGTACCTGACCACTCCCTCACCCTAAAAGTCAGCATCTCCTCCCTAAACTTAAATTCCCTGATTGCTCCCTAAACCTAAATCCTGTCCTGCTACCTAAACCTAAAACTCCGCAGTTACTTCTTAACCCTGATACCTGTCTCCTGCTCCCTAACCCTGAAACTCCTTTCTCACTCTGCATCCTTGAAAGCCCCATCCTGCTCCCTAAACCTAAATCCTTTCTCCATTCACTGCCCTAACCTATAGTCCCACCTCCCCTACAACTCCCTCCTGATGGTTACCACATTTATCTCACTTGAACTCATATAATGCATTGATGCACAGCTGCTTGCCCAATTTCATGTTTCAGTTTGATCTTCAGCCTGTAAAAGCTAAATGACATTGGGTTCCTGGCTTCAAGACAGTGGCCTTCAAGTGCTTGGAAGTCAAGATATTTCTAGCAGAATCTTAAATCAATAGACATTTTATTCCCCACCATTAAGTTACAATTCTACAGTTTGGAATTTCACTATAATGTTAGCTTATTTGGCATAATAATTGTTTCTAGTTTTCTAGCCAAAATATAACTCAGTGGGTGTTCATTGTTAAAAGCTACTAGGTTTGCATTCTGCATCTTTCTGTAATTGTATTAATGTGCATTTATTGTGTGTAATTTCTCAGGATATTCTTTATTTTAACTGATACAGGTTAGAGTTATTATTGGGCTCTTTATTACACCCTGTACTTTTGACCTTCCTTAGTTACCCCTCTACCCCACCCTAGTGGGTTCGATATTTCAAAGAGTTTCAACGAAGAAGGTGGGTGACATCTCACCTTTGTTGGTCTGAATTAAGGAGGGCATATTTCATCTAGGATGAACAATCACCACTCCAGTTTGAACCCACCCAAAGAGAAAAGTCCTCCCTGTTATTGCTTGATACTTAGGGAGACATTATGTCACTTGTTCTTCATCAGCATGCTTATATAATGTTAGGGTGTGGACTTTATCATCAATTGTCTGGCACTAAATTCAAGACAGATAATCTTTGCTAATTTTAATGCTGGGTTGTGAGTGAGTCTGTTGATGTTGCTGTTGCTGTGGATTTTCAACTTTTGGAGGGCACCAGCTTTGTTTGGGAGGTTTTTATCTGACACTTGTATCACAGACCATTCACAGCATTTACTGTTTTTGCTAGATCATAGTTGAACTCTGTTGTAGTCTGACCATTATATGATTCATTTCTTCCTGGTCTTCTGCAGACTAGATTATCAGAGTAGATTAACAAATTTCCTTCTAGTAACCTGGTGCCTTTATTGGCCCATTTCTTTTCTGAAAGCAGTGAAGATAATCTTTGTTTTTAAACACCTTTATAAAATGATAATTTAAGATGTAGGCAGACATATAAGGTCAGAGGCAATAATTAAGGATGGAGGGTTTCTCTCCTACAAGCAGTGGAGATGATCTTGATCAACTCTCACTTACCAATAGTAAAGCAATCAGGAGGTCTGGTGATCTTCTCATCCCAGTAGCAGTAGGTCAGTTGCCTAGCCAGACTGATAAAAATAGTATGGCTTATATTGTTATGAGTTAGAGAGGCATGATAACAGAGTGGTACAGATGTTAAAGCAGCCTCACTTCTCTAGGATAGGTGTATGCTAAATAATTAAAAGACATGAACATTAATATCCACATTTATTAACAGCTCCGAGGACTAAGGATATGAACTGTTAATGAGATGCTTCCTGTATCACTGAGTAGAGCATGTGACTCCTTCTACCTTCATTTGCCTGCTGTGTGACTCTGAATAGGTCACTTAAAACAGTCTCCTGGGTCATGCCTGAAAAGGGACATTTATATCCAACAGGCTTTCTTGGTCAACAAATGCATAAGTTGAAGGAAAGAAAAAAAGAAAGAAAGAAAGAAAGAAAGAAAGAAAGAAAGAAAGAAAGAAAGAAAGAAATGTGATGATTTTTATTATTTTTCTTGGATTGCTTTGTTAGTCTGATATTACAGATGTTTGTTCATAAATACATATTTCCAGCACAAATTACGAAAGGCTTGTTTTAGTTTTAGGACAACCTGTGTGAAACAGAAATTGAAAAATTCTGCTGTCCTAACAGAAAATGATATTTGTGTTTGCTTATACAAAGGCATTAATATACAGTCCAAGAAGTTTGCTGTTAAACTACCGTATTAAATTTCTCTAACATCTACATTAGAGACCGTGCAAGTAAATTACAAAGTGACATCTAAATGTGCATTGGAAAGTAGACATACAATTTATTGGTGATTTGGCAGTACTTTTCCTACTGTAGGACTGAGATAAACCTTTCAATGTTGCTTTGCATGTGTAATTAAATAAATTGATTAGTAGTACAGCTTGGAGAATTGCTGTTTGCTTTTAGATCTTTTTATGTTGCTTAGAAATATGGTACTGACAGTAGCCATTGTATATATGGCACAAATTAATTTAGGCAGGTGATGAGCTATACAATTAAGTAAGCCGGGCCCAGAAATTATTGATCAATATCTATAAACTTAGAGTGTAATCTTCATTGCAAGTTGTTTAATATACTGGAGAAATAGGAGCATTTACCCAAATTAAACATTATGAAACGCCTAGCTGCATTTCCAATACAGGCTTCTAAGCACAGTTTTTTTATAAGTTAAAATTATGTGTGAAACATAAGGGCATGACAAAACAAACACTTAACTCGAATATATTGCTGTTGCAAACAAATGTAATGATGTAAGTCTCAAGATTCACTGGCCACTTCATATATAAATGACCAGGTTGATGAAAAGTTCTTCCTTGAAGACTGTCTCACACGTGATATTCAGAAAGTAAATGTGCCAGTCCAGTATTACACTCCAGATGGATGTAAAGAGGACTATAAAGGATTCAAGGTTCAAATACTGCAGATAACACGGGAAGATATGTAATAACTAATTTACTGTAATAATTTACAGGAAACAAGCATCAAGTTTCCCTACTTCTGTATATATATATATATATATATATATATATATATATATATATATATATATATATATATACAAAGAGCTACAACTCAGCCTTCAGTTAAATTTCCCTTTTGCAATATTTTCTATGATGAAAACATTTGTTTCACATATAAACTGGTGGGGTAATATTTTAAGCTTGATTTTATTTTAGTTTCTCAAGATAGAATATGCTTATTATAAATTCCTCAGTGTACTACCTCTCAATTTTGAATTATAATTCACACATCACAACACACATAAGCATACACCAGCACTCTTAGCCTCCATCATTTTATATAAATAAATATGTAGATACACACATACACACATACACACACACACACACACACACACACACACACACACATATATATATATCCATACATACATACATATACATGCATATATATATATATATATATATATATATATATACATATATATATATATATATATATATATATATATATATCTCCATACATACATACATATATACACATATACATGCACACACACACATATATATATATATATATCCATACATACATACATACACATATACATACACACACACACACACACACATATATATATGTTGTTGTGTCTTTTGGCTTTTCCCGGTTAGGGGTCGCCACAGCGGAACTCCGGTCCGCTAATATTTGGTAGTTGATTTTTATGTGCCGATTTACCAGCCCTGAGGCACAACCTTCAATGAAGGTGCACCCATTCACACATGTCTCCACGCAGAAGATGCTCTAGCTGAGAATCGAACCAGACAGCGTCTTACTGTGAGTCGACATATATGTGTGTCATGAAACCTGGAACATTGAACTAGACAAGTTACCAGCTATTCGGTTGTCACTTAAAGGAACATGTCTCTGGTTACAGGCAGCCTACACCAAAACCACTGATGCTTACTTAAACTGTTAACTTCCAGTGTTCGAATGTCGATTCCATGGTCACCATTTCCGACATTTTGATAATTCAGTATTACCAAATTCAAATACATAAGTGAGTCATTTTGTGGAAAAATGTTTTGATTTTCCACATTTTGATAGTAAACTGGATTTTTTTCTGTTTTGTTTTTACTATGGGAAGAAGAAAAATCTATGTTTGAGTTTTTGTTTGTTTATTTACTTAAAGCTTGCTTCAGATTTCCTTTGTGCCACCTCAGGGGCTTGCACCTTCCTGAGGAGTGTAATCTGTCACTGTGACTGAGTACCAGCACGTAAAAGTAAAGGTTCTTAGCTTTAGAGCTCTCATTTGTCACTGGTTTCATATAACATCTCCAACGTTGCCTCATATTTTAAGTCTTCTCCATGTAAACTTTGTAGTTTTCTGGATAATCCCTGATGGTTGCAGACACTAAATAATAACAGACATTCAAGTTTCAGACTTTATATCCTTCATAAAATGCATGCTAAGGCAAAAACTGTTATTTTAACAACTTTCTATATATAAAAGAGCCATATCTGACTCTCATTATTTTTTTATTTTGCCCTTGACATTTGCACTAAAAAGTCGAGAGCTGCTTTTTTGCCACAATCAAATGAGGAGGTATGCAAATTAACTTATAACTGCTGGGTGGAGATAGGGGCTTTTGTGAGTGAAAGTATTTTACCCTCTTGTTATTTGTTCATTTTAAATGGTGTGGCTTTGCAGGACTAGTTTAAGTTTATGTGAAATCCAATGGATTAGGCAACTGTAGGTTCAAAAATGCATACTAATGCAAAACTGTTATTTTTTGCAACTTCCTAAAGAGACATATTTGAAATCTGTCCTTGATTTTAGACCTTTGTCCCTCGTTATTATTTGACTTTGATCCTGGTTCTTGCACTAAGAGGTTGAGAGGCATTATTTTTAACACAATCAGGTGATATGAGAAAGCAGTGTTGGTATAACTGCTAGGTGGGGGTATGGCCTGTTTATGAATTAACTCTGTTGTCATTTGATCTGTTTAAGTAGTTTAGTGTTGCAGAGTGCATTTGTGTGAAATAAATTAGAATAAGTATTTATTTTGGCTACTGTTTGTGTGAAGCAAAGCTGAAATTGCCTCTGAGTTTGTCTCTGACTTTTGGCTGTTCTTCCTAAAATATATGATATTCTAAGAAATCTTTAAGGGCTATTATCACTAATGACAGGTATTTGAGCTTCAGACCTCATATCACATCCTTCATAAAATATATACAAATACAAAAACTGGTATTCTAGAATTGTCTGAATACAGTAAACCAGTATTAAACCATTCTCTGATTTTAGGCCTTGTTCCTCATTATTTTTACTTTGTCAGTGATTCTTACAATAAGAGGTTGAGTGGTATTATTTTATCACACTCAGCTGAGATGTATACAGCAACATGGATATAACTGCTAGGTGGGGATTTTCTATGGATTGGAGTAACTTACTGTCTATATTCCTAAGTTTAAACAGTGCGGCCTTGCAGGACTAATAATAAAGTGTATGAAACAAGCTGGGATACTTTACTGGAGCTACTTTGTATTTGTATGAAACTAACTTGAAGTGCATCACTGTGTCCATAATTATTTTTTTCCAGCATCAGACATCTGAGGTTGTATACAGTCAGCAGTGGAGCTGTAATTGCTGGCTTCATGCACTGTCAGTGGTGATCATTTTAAACAATCAGTCTGGCTTTGCAGGACTTGTGTACATTTGTGTAAAACAAATTGGAATAGTTTTTATTGCCCCTTTTTAAATCACAATAGGACATTCAAGGTTTACAAGCCAAGTGGCTGTACTTAGTGAATACAGACATTCGTAGATTGTAACGATAGCTGTTTGAGTGTTTTTATGTTCAGAAATGGGTCAGTTTATTATTATTGGTTAGTACATTTTGTTTACTATTTGGTGAAAAAATAAGTACTTCTCAAATTTAAAGCAAGCACACATAAATTTTGATTTAAAAATATAAATCTGGATGGTAAATTCATAGTTTAAAAATGCATAGAGGTGAATCCAAAAGATTATGCATATTTATGTATAAAAAAAACTGTGTGGGGGAACCCATAGACTGAAAAACACCCAGGACCCAAGCTGCACTTAATCTGTTATTGCAGTAGGATGTTTGCAAAGTTAAGACTAGGAAAAGCTAAGTAAGAAAAAGTAAAGTAGAAGAAATTACAGAGAAAGAGAACGCAAGAGATGACAGAGTGCAGGGGAAGAAAGAAAGGGTGTGATATGAGGAACAGCGTAACAACAGGCATAAGATATCAAGGGGTTGAGAAGTGTCAAGTGGGACTTCTAATATACCTACTTAGGTCATCCCACATATTTTGTAGTTTTATTTCTGTGTTCAGAGAGACTGAGGTACATAGTAAATTCCAGTAGGTCCTGAAAAGTGCCCAGTTAAGGCAGAAGGTTATTCATTACTTGAAAAAGGTAGTAATTAAGGTCAGTTTTAGAGAACTTTGTTAGATGACTACTAAACTGGAATTTATTTGGTAATGAAGATCTAAGTTGTCTAAGTGACATGTTTATGCCTAGTTAAAGTTGTTTTGTATAATCTTGAGTCTAAAAATGCATATGCTTGAATTCTAGTGCATAGATTAAGTTAATCCAACTGTGAATAAACCAAGAAATGCATCTGGAGGGCTTCCCCCCAGGCCTCTGCTGAAAATTGGCTTTGTTCCAAGTCAGAATAAAAAACAAATAAATAAGAATTACATTGAAGTGACAAATTAATGACACATTTAAATATTATTTTCTAGGTCCTTTCCAGCACAGTACCTGTGATACCTAACACAAGTCATTCCCATGCAGTGATTAAGGCAGGACTACTGTTTGGACTGTGGATTTTTTAATTTCAAGGAATAAAAAAGTATTTGAATCTATGCATGGCACCAAGTTCTTATACACCTTTTTATGACTAATGTTCCACTTTAAGAAAGATCAGTATAATATCAATCATATATCCACACTGTTGCCATTTGTGGAAAAGTTCAAATATGTCATCTATAGTAGTAGTAACATGAGTGAGTATCCAGGAGTACTAAGGTTTTTCTGAGATTCTGCAAAGTCCACTGCATTCAGTTTACTAATGCTGAGTAGCAGTGTGCAGTCATTTAACTGTTTATTCAGAGAGGTAAAGCCAGATTGCAGATCTCGGACTAGTGTTTTGGGTCATTGAAAGAGCATAGTAAAGCTAAATCAACAGAAAATGGAACTAGATGTGCATGTCATAAATCACAAACATGCACTTTGCCCACTTTGTAGAGAAGTGAAAATGACCAAGGTTAGAGCCCAATGGATTTGGGTGCGGACATGCATTCTTTTTTACCATGCAAATCTTTTGCATGAGATAATTTTGAAGCCAAACAGTGTTATGTAATCTAACCCTTTCTGATTTAATCTGTGCACAAGCAGTTTATAGTCAGGACTGTCAATAATTTGGTGAAGTCAAGGAACACAAAAGCTATCATCTCCTATTCCAGGGGTAGATGTCATATACTTGGTCAGTTTCATAAGGTCTGAGATGATGCTATGACCTGACCAGAAACTGTGCTGGGGTTTGCAAATGTGCTGTGTTGAGTAAAGTGATAAGTTGTGTATGTACAATGATCCTAAGAAATTTTGAAAACAGGTTCAGTGTACAAATAAGTCAGTAGTCTTCCCGTTTGGATGGATTATTTCCTTTGGGAATAGTGATCATCCTATTACATTTTTAAAGCTAATGTATCTCCCCTTCCCTAATTCTCATATTTATTAAAATAGTAAAAGATAGAGTGACATAAGGACCAATTTTCTTTATATCAGCTGGAGAGCCGTTTTTTTTTTGTTACTCTAGCAAGCTGACATTTCACAAAATCCATGGATAACATAAATAAAAGTAAAAAGAGTCCCTGATATTTTCTGCCTGTATCTGTGATTTTTGTTGGCTGGAGTTTTGCTGTTTAATCATTTAATGATGAAATAAAATGGGTATGTGAGGTGGCCACTGTATCAAGATGGTTAGCTAATGAGAAGCAATCGTCTTACTTAAAAACTGTTTAATCCTTTCCACAACTTGGATGGACACACCCAAATGACTTATGTCAATGTAATTTAATATTGTTTTTCTCTTGACTTCCAAGATGGATGCATACTGATCAGTAGCTTAACATCAACTCTCCCACGTGAAAAACTTGAGTAAAATTCAGTTATTGTCTAGTAAGTACATTGCCTGGATGCCAGCAAAGAAGAAATTTAGAGAACTTGAAAGAAAATCAAACAGGAAAGGTGATGACAAAATACTGTGAGTGAAGAATCCTGCAGCTGTTCAGCAAAAAGCAGTCCATGCTCTTGCTCTGGTATAAAAGATGGCTTGAGGAAAGAAAGTCAAATATCCTGAGTTTTTTTTAATATAAATGAAACATTGAAGGAGTATACCAACTCAAATAACAAAAGGCTGTAAAAAATAGAAGAAGTTTTAACAGCTATTCAGAGGAACTGATAAAACTGCAAAAATCAGAGGTCAAAATAAAGAAAAGGCTGGCTAGTATGTGACTGCTCAGGCAGAGCTGTTTGAAACAAATGGTAGAGTTTGAGGACAGGGCATGTAAAGAAAACCTGACATGTTCTGCTGTACCAGAGAAACTGGAAGGAACAGACATAATTAATTTTATGAAAGCACATATAAGTAAATGGATTGGTATTCCACAGCAAAATGTGTTAATTGAAAGAACACATTGTGCTTATGCCCCAAACCTGGCCAGGAGAAAGCAGCCAAGACCTGTATTAGTAAAGATGTTATCTTACTAGCAAAAATAGTTGATCCTGACAAAACTGTGGCAGAAGGGCAAGGTATTAAAATTTGGAGAGAGTAGAGTGTTTGTGGAAAATATTTATTCATTGTACACCAGGCAGAAGAAAATAAAATGTATCCTAGTAATTAGGGGATGTCAAGAGGCTGGCTTAAGATTCAAGCTGCTGTATCTAGCTGCCTTCAAAATATTTTTTTTCCTGGTGGATAAAAGTAATTTCTGGTGCAAAACAGGGGAAGTACTAAAGTTTCTACAGCAAGGGGTAAGCTATCAAACAGAAGTGGACCATACTTCTTATTCTTCTGATAGTAATGCTCATTGTGAGACTTTTCCAGTGAAACCTTTTCTGACATTCCAATGGAAAATGCTTGAGAGTCAAAAAAAGCACAAGAGTTGACTAGAAGAATCAGAAACACTTTGGACTTGAGCAAGAGTCCAGGGTTGGGAGATGGAGATAAAAACAAAGATGACCAACAACATGGGAATTAGTGAATAAATCTCAGACTATAAAGCATCAATCACATTTGTGAAATATGACTTTACAAGAGAAAGTGACTGAAAAAGATTGGATGTTTGTTGACTTTGTTAAACTTGTTGTGGGACTGATAGGCATATGCTTCACTTCAAGTAATTAATGTTTGAAAGTACACTAAAAGGGAAAAAAGGAGGGGAAAGGAGGGAAAAAAGGAGGGGAAAGGAGTGAAAAAGTAACTGTAAGTAAAACAATTTTTGCTCTTAATAGTATTTGTATAAAACATTTTATGGTATAAATTGTATGTCTCATAGAAAAGTATTTAGTGATTGTATAGGATAAAGATACTAAAGTCAATGGAAGCGTTTTTCTTTCTTTTCTTTCTTCTTTCTTTTTAGTTTTAAGAAATGTAATCATTGCAATGCAAAAAGAGAAGAAAGGCTGAACAAAAGCATGTTTAGTCAAGAGTTTTTTTTAATCTTGGGCTGTGTGTGTGTGTGTGTGTGTGTGTGTGTGTGTGTGTGTGTGTGTGTGTGTGTGTGTGTGTGTGTGTGTGTGTGTTTGTGTGTGTGTGTGTGTGTGTGTGTGTGTGTGTGTGTGTGTGTGTGTGTGTGCGCGCGCGTGTGTGAATGCACATGGGCTTAAAAAAATGAGAAACTGCAGTGTAATAAATAGTTTTTGTTAAGCAAATATGTTCATTGCCAGATGAGAAATCTGGAGCTGAGGTCACCTTTCAATTTTGATCTTATGTTTCCATGGAAACAAGCTGACTAAAGGTGAAGACAATAAATCAAGAGGTCTGAACATTGTTTACTGAGAGATATGTAAAATTAAAAGGTACAAGATCAAGTGGTTCAGTAAAAAATAAAGTTTGGAATTATTGGAAGTAGTAACTAAATAATGTAATGCATTTACTAGAGCATTATATAATTTGGTTTTATTTAAAGATAGCCATTACACTTTTTCTCAAGGCTAAAAGTTAATGTCATCTGAAAACATACAAGTTATTTTTCACATCTGGGAGGGGAATAAAGATAAGAAAAGAACAGACAGAAATCAGTGTAAGTAGAATCACAGTTGTAAAGGGTCTTAACATGGGTAACCTTCATTTTAATTTGGAGTTTGACTGTGTACAGCTATCACTTTGGAACAATTGCTCCTATCAGGAGGGTTAAACTTTATTATTTGAAGATATACATAGCTTTGTGTTTTTGTTTTAAATCAGTAGGTCATGGTGGTGTTATGTTTTTGTTTGTTTGAGGATTTTCATTAAAACAAAAAAACTCTTGTATGAAATAGGTTCAAATGGCGATGACAAAAAACAACTGTATAAAAGATCAACTTACCAAACATTAGAGGGTGCATGTAACACAAAAGCTGGAAATAAACATTTAAAAAGTGTCATATATAGTAAATAGGAATAATAACATTTTATCATAATGGCTACACTAAGCATGTTATTTAGAAATTGAATGGCCTCACATGTATAGACAAAAAGGAAGGAATACTGAATTATATTAAGAAATACAGATTGCAAATAGCAGTGCTATAGGAGACGCACTTGGAATGAAATGAGCATGTGAGTTTAATAAAGAAAGTATGTCAGGAGGGATATTCAGCACAGTATCAGGGAAAAGGAAAAGGGGGGGTACTTATACTAAGTGCTATAGGTTCTCCAATAGCGATAGAATAGTAAAAAGATACTAATGGTAGATTTGTAGTATTAAGGGCTTGCTGACAAGGGAGGAGGATTATGCTGTCATGTACATATATTTCACCTAAAACTGCTATTATGGACCTTAAGAAATTTTTGGGAGAAATAATCAGCTTTCAGCAGGGAACATTACTTATGGGTGAGGACTGAACTTGAATTACAACAGTGAGAATGTACTTGGGGATCTAGAAGAGAAAAATATAACAAATGATTTTAGATTTCTGAAGAAATGTATGAAAATATTTGGTTTGGTATACATGAATTCAGTATTAGAAATTCTGGGAGAATTCACATATTATTCCCCAAGGTACAATAGCTTGGGTAGTTTAGACAGAAATTATATTCCACAGGAATTTGTCAATTTAACTGAAAGCTTCGACACACATCCAATAACTATTTCAGATCATGCACCAACAACAACTAAGATAAAAAGGATAATGAAATACAAATGACACACTGGTGCTTCCCCACCTACCTGTTAAAAGACTGGAATTTAAAGAATGGGTAGTGGAAATTGTTTGAGAGCTATTAGGAAAATAGAAATTTCTACAGATGTTGCAGCTAGTAAGTGGGATACAATAAAAGTGGAGTTTAAAAATAGGGTAGAATAAAAGAAAATGTGATACAGTTAAGAAGTAACAAACATTATTTAAAGGGGATAACAAATATTTAAGTATTGCAGAACAATAGATATCTCACACAAGAAGAGGTGCAAATGCACAGTGCATAAGAGAAAATAAAGGAGTTTCTGAATAATAGCTATTAAGCAAATGTTTTTTTGATAACACCAGAGCACAAAATCTTTTAGCACAATGACTTATGCTAAAAAAATTAGAAAGAGTAGTTGCTAAACTTAGGGAGCTTATAAAAAGAAAAATGACTAGAGATCTTGTAGAGGCATTAGAGATATTTCAGAAATGTTATGAAAACTTGTATAATACAGAGGAATGTGGAAATCAAGAAAACACACAAATAAAAATATTTATGGAAGACTTAGCTATACCAAAGTTAGAGGTAGATGAGGCTCAACAATTAACAGTTAAGTTAGGAGGAAAAGGGATAAAAAGGTTATGTGTAATCAGGTCTATATTATATAAGCGAATGCTCAAATTGTGAACGCTATATAATCAAAACATTCTACAAAAACACAAAATATCGAACAAACAAATCAGTGATTTTTTTCCCCAGGGAAAAAAATAGCTGATCTATTAAAAAAAAAAGAAGAAAAACCATAAAATAAAGTGGGGGGCTTCACCCCCCCCCCCCACTTAAATATACCAAATCCGAGATCGCTCCATAGTGGAGGAATTGGCAAAGTCCCAAAAACGGCCTAGTACCACTCAGACCTAACTTTGTACAGGCTCATTTCAATTTTAAATCATGATTATGAAGTGTTATGTCTATAATAGCTAAAAAATTGCAAAGGTATTGCCAATATTGATAAATATGGATCAGTGTGATTTTGTGAAGGGGAGACAAACATTTGACAACATTAATAGATCAATGATGATCCAGTGGGAAGCAGAATGTAAGAAAATACCACTGTTCTTATTGGGTCTTGATGATGAAAAAGTATTAGACAGAGAAAGCTAGAATTTTATGAGTAGAGCAATGCAAGCATTTGCATTCCCTAATACAATAATAAGGTTAAGTAGGAGGATATATGAGGGATCAGAGTAAAAAATTAAAGTGTAAGGGTTCCTCTCTAATACATTGTGTCTGAACAGAGAAACCAGGCAGGGGTGTCCTCTTTCCCCTTTATTATTTGCATTATATTTAGAGCCATTGGCAAAGAAAATAAGGGACTCAGAAATTCAAGAATCTAATTGGTATGGTAATCAAGAAAAGCTGGCTTTATTTGCAGATGATATTATTTTCTACTAGATAAAACCAGAAAAGGACATCTGCATATTGTGGAACATTCTGAGACAGTTTCAAGTCTTTTTGGATTATAAAATTAATAAAGACTAAATAAAGGCTAAACAAAGGCTATAGCTGTAAACTATGTACCCACACATGAATTGGTTCAGCAATACTCATATTTATGGGGATGTGATAAAATGAAGTATTTAAGAGTATGGGTTAAAACGGATTATGTTATGATAGCTAAGGATATGTCAGAAGAGACTAAATAAAAGACAGTAGAAAAACTGAGAAACTGGACGCTCTTCTTTATGGATATGGATACCAAGACACAGGCACTGAAAAAGTTTTTACTCCTTTTAGTTTTATATACAGGTCAGGCATATTTTTATCAACCAGGGTTGAAGTTGTGGACCATAATTAATAAATGATTGAATGATTTTATCTGGAAGAGGAAGAGGGCAAGGGTCAAGTTAACAAGGTGATTTAGGATTACTTGATTTGAAGGTATATTTTACAGCTACACTGTTAAGGTTCATATACATAACACAAACAAAACACTAATTCAAAGAGGAAAGGGGTGATGATGAAGTGGGGGGAAATTCAAGAAACAAAGAGAGAGTAGGATTTTGGATGTAGATCCTTAAGGAGAATAACAACAGCCATACAGAACATTATATTTATAAATTTGTGGAAAGTATTCTAAAGACTAAGCCAACATGAGAATGGAGAAAGGAGATTCTGATGATAGAGTTGATTGCAATTAGGGGTACAGAGAATATTTAAGGGAGCTGGACTTTACTGGAGAAAATTGACAAAAGAACCAAGATATTAAGAGCAGATAACTAGAGAGAGAATGGTAATAGAGTGGGAAGAGGCCAATAATATATTTGGATTGCAGGCTACAGACTGCCTTCCGTATCCAGAATTAATATCTGAGTTTAGGCTAAGAGAAAGGGTTAGGTGAGTGCTGAGTGAAATGTCTGCTCTGGTAGACTTTGGTAGAGGTTTTTAACAACAAAAGCTGCTGTTAAAAAGAGATAATTAATAGGGAGTATACAATATTCCATGAAGTATAAGAATCAATCAGAGGAGGTTAGAAAAGATTGGGAAGATAGACTAGATAAGTAATTCACAAGAAAACAATGAGAGGACATACATATGGCTCCCAAATATGCAATAAAGTCTAGACGACTCAGGATTTTTGCATGGAAGGGTATGCATATGCATTTTTATACCCCAAGCAGACTTCAACAATTTTTTCCTCCAGTATATGACAAATGTTGGAGGCGTACTGGGGAAGAAACAGATAACTGGGAATATTGTTTTGGCAGATTTTAGAAATTCCCTACAGAGTACTCTTTCAGAAATGTTGGGTGAGCAAATGGGTATAACTAAAGAATTATTTTTTTCTTTTTTGAGCTGGGATACAGGATCTCAATTGCATAGACATAGTAAAGCCTTGTTAAGTTTATTTCTGGTAGCTGCCAAAAAAAAAAACAATTGCAAGAAAATTGAAATCAAAGTTCAAACCAACTGTATTTGAAGTAGTGAATATTGTAACAGAGATAAAAGAACTGAAAATGGGATCTTTAGAAAAGGGTAAGGACAAATTATGTAAACAAAATAGCAATTGTGGGAACAAAAAAATGCAAAATGCTTTGGAGGAGGAGGATTGAGGTTTAAGGAAATGCAGGAATTGATAATTTTATGTAATATTGGATTGATGGTGATTGTATAAATGGGAACGTGTTGCCATTGTTTGTTTATATATAAATGGATGTTTGCCTGTGTCTTAAGTGATAATTCATTAAAGGTGTTAAAATATTGTTTTTGCTCTACCTAGTATTCCACTATATGTATTTCTGAGGCCTTAATGATATTGCATAGGTCTTATCCTCCCTCCTGGGACTTACACTTCCTTCAAAATGTATTCCTTTTAGCTGTCTTATGTCTTAAGGCACGTAGGATCCATGGGAGAGCTTAATTTTTGTTGTAATGTCTCTCCTAAGAGCATGCTTATTCAATAATCCACACAAAATATTAGAAAAAAAACAACACCTAGGTCACTAGTTGGGAATGAATGTATTATGTTCCAGTTAATTTTTTTTTCTCTATAGTGACAGATGGCATTTTCAGACTTCTGATCATTTTAATAGTGTCCTGTGTTTTCTGTATATTATAAATGTATATTATAAATGGGGAGTTTAACACACTTTCTAGTGTTCTCAAGGCTAAGAAGTGTGTGGGTGTATTGTTAAGCACACGGTATATTCTGTAGAGTTAAGTGACTAGTTTGGATTATCCTAGAGTACTTCAGTCTTGGAAGCTTTATTTGTTAGAGTTATCATGTCATGGGATAATAAAATACACAAAGATAAGGAATTCAGTGTAATTATGTTTTTTTAACAGGATAAATGAAGTTTGGGAACAGACAAAGTTGTCACAGGACATCTTTAATGGTGGGGGGGGGAATCTGGGATGTAAGGAAGTAGATAAGATGGGAATAAGTGAGTTGGTAGGGAGCAGGTAAGAAAGGGTTAAGCAAGTGGGAAGCTAGGGGAGGAAGTGAGGTAGGAGTAAGGGGTGGGTCTTGAAGGCTTTTGAGGTGGGTTTTAGTGTTGGGAGGAACATTTGGTGTGATCTTCTTGTTGAAGCAGGATCACAATGACCTGAGGTTTGAGTAAGGCAGGCCTTGGGTGGTTTTCTAGGCATATAGGTGAGGACAATTGTTCAGGGGGGCATATCTACTGAAAGTTTTTTAATTTTTTTTTTCTCTCATGAGGGATTTGTGGTGGGGAGATCGTACAGGGAGGGATAGGGGAGGATAGGTTTAGGGGCAGGGATGTGGGATACCTAATAAATAAAAAAAAAGAAAAAAGAAAAAAAAGAGAAAGTGGAGAGAAAGGGGGGATGTATGCATGACTGAGACAGTTAGCTTGCAGGGTAAGGCCAAAAGTAGGGGGAAAAGTGAGTTGTGTTAGTTAGTGTTGTTTGATTCTTTGATAATATAGTGGTAAACTCACTTACTGTAGTGTGGTCCTGGGCTTACTTTTGCATTGCGAGGTGGCGGTCGGTTTTCCAAGTAGCTGGATGGTGGTCGGTCATGCTGTCCTGGTCTTTTCCATAGGTAGGGCTGGGTTTTGCTACTGTTTGGGGTAGCCAGGGTCATGAGATGCAGCTCAGCAAGTATGGGTTCTTTTTGTTGCTTTTCATTGGTGGTGGTAGTAGCATTTTCGCAGGCTTACAGGGCCATTTTTTGTTGGCTGCCCATGTGCAGTTATGGGAGGTTCCATTTATTTAAAGAAAAAAAAGGAAAAAGAGAGAAACAATCTGCTGTACTTGTTTTTCTTTTATTTTATTAGTTTTGGGAGATTAACGGGGGCTTTGGAGTCCACATCTGTTTTTGTTGGTGGGGTTAGTGGTTTCCCTGGTGGTCAGAGTGGTCATAGTTTGAGGAAGGAGCTGGTAATGCATGCTCCTTGCTAGTATGGGGACTGCGCATGCCCAATCTCACCGCAAAAGCGGCCTTATTTAAATTAAAGGCTTACAAAGGGTATATAAAAAAAAATAAAGTACAATACTAACGGAATTAGAGGGTTAGCACTGAGTGGGAGGCAGGGGAGTTAGTTTTAGTGCCAGGCAGGGAGATTAGGGAGATGAGTTAGTGGTGGGTGGACAGAGAAGAGACAATGCAGTACAGTCACCTCTCTCTGCATATGGACATATTAACAAAAAAAAAAAAATGGAAATAAATAAATAATAAGAGAGTAAATGCTGGTAGGGGTGCAGGTTTAAGGGGAGGCTTTGGAGGGTTGGGGGAATTTAGCTGTTGGTAGCTCACATGGGTTAGTGCTACATTACTCTGGCCATGGTGCACATGGCCCTGGTTCGAGGCTTTAGTGAGAAAGCTATGTATGTCAGTATTATTATTTATTAAAAAAAAAAAAGTGTTGTTGGTCTAAGCTGTTACTGTAAGGTAAGGGGATTGAAAGAGCATATGGTGTAGTGGTACATTGCTCTGATTTCAGTGTACAGGGTCCTGGATTTGATACTCGGCAGGTATGATAGTTTTAGGTGCTGTTACCGGATTTACTTGGGGGTCATGTAATTAGTGTTTTGGTTTATTATTCCTACATTTTGACCTGATGTTACTGGCTAGCTTTAATATTTTTTTTTCTGTGTGTGTTCCCTGTTCTTACAGTGTTCATTTCTTTTTCAGGTAGTGCATTCAGGGTGAGTTGGTGATCATGGCAGAAGTGGGCGAGTATCATGACACAAGTGGAAGACTTGTTTAGGGAGATGCCTAATGAATACAAATACTCGGAGAAAGCGGCAGACGGGGACCGGAACTCGGAGATCTAGAGCTAAGAGATCCAGACAGATGACAGGGGAAGAGAGGACAATGGAGGTTGAAATGCCTGTGGCAGCACCTTCATCCCTGGCAAGTAATAATTCATCAGGCTCTGTGGGGATAGAAGCTGTAGGTGCAGTTATGGGGACTGATTGTTTGGGGTTTGGTGGGGGTGTACAAGGCACTGCATTGGGTGTGAGTTTGTAGGCCCTAGCCAACCATGATTTGAGTTTTGATAATACCTTTTTATTGTTGGAGGAGGATTTGGAGCCTGGTATAGACGAGGTAGGGTTAGACTTTGGGTCGCGGCCATTGGAATTGGTTGGTGACACAGGCATTAGGGCAGGAGGGTGCACCAATTTTGTTAACTCCACACATATTGCTTGTGGTGAAAGAGATGATTTAGAAAGGGGAATGTATTGATATTTTTGAGTTAAATGATGTGGATGGGGTTCAGTGTTTGATGGAAGTGAGACGGCAAATGGGAAGGACCTTTCAGAGGCATTGGTGGTATTAGGTCACAGGCAGGTGGGGATGTTTCAGCAGAGGACATTGGAAAATTGGGTACTGTGATTCATATACTACACAGCAGTGTGTTTGGAAAGGGATAATTCATTGGCCCTTCCACTCTTGGCCTATATTTTGACTATACGGAAGGCACAAAGGTTACAGCCAGGTAGCACATGGCTTTGGTTCGGTCAGAAATTCTGTAAAAGAAAGGTTGCTGACAAATCTATGCATTGGGAAGTCAGACACCTGAATATTTGGCTTTCTACCATGATGGACACCTTTGGATTGGGTAATAGAGTGGGTCAGCCAGTGGAAGGGGGTGCTGAGTATGTTGGGCTTTTAACATAGGGAGGTGTTCACAGACATGCTGCAGATTTTCACATGCTTGTTCTAAGTGTATGGGAGTGCATGCAGCTATGCAATGTGGTATGTGCAAAAGTCAGTTTGTGGGTCAGGCATCTTTTTTTATAGTTCCATGAGGTTCGGGTGGGCCTCACATGGCACTACAAGGAGTTTGTGGCAGGGCTAATTTTAATGGTCAAAGGGGGGGGGGGTCCTTTTGTGTAGGTATTGGGCGCCAGGGGACCCATTCACCTACCTTTTGAAGGAGTTGCTGGCACATTATCTGCTGTTGGCTGTGGTTGGGGAATTAATTTACGTTTTTTTGAGGGTTTTTTCTATTGTCTGCTTAGGGAGGATATTTTGAGAGTCTTGATTTAGAAGGAGTGTCAGGCAGGAGATTGTTGGGCCCATTTGATTAGTCACCTTTTACTCAATTTAAAGTATCACCTTTGGGTTTGGTTCCCAAGAAAACACAGGGTGAGTTTTGTTTACTTCAGCATTTATCTTACCCTGAAGGCAAGTCTGTTAATGATTCCATCCCTGGGGAAGTGGTTAAAGTGATGTATGCATCTTTGGATGATGCGGTCTACATCATTAGACGTTTTGAGGATCCTTGGCTGGTTAAGGTAGATATTAAGTGGGCCTTTCGCTTGTTGCTGGTGCGGGAGGAGGACTGGCCATTATTGGGCATGGTGGTGGGTGATAGTTTTTATTTTTACACTGTTATGCCTATGGGGTGTGCAGTGGGTTCCTCTACTTTTGAGAAGTTCAGCATAGAACTGCATTGAATATGGCAACAGGGGGTAGAAGGACAGCAAGCAGTACACTATCTAGATGATATTCTGTTGGTAGGTAAAGGAAGAGAGGGGGCCCAGGTGGCAATGCATGAGTTTGTGGGGATGTGCAAGGTCTTGGGAGTACCACTGGCTAAGCATAAGTTGGAAGGTCCTGCGAAGGTGCTGGATTTTTGGGGTTTGATGGTGGGTGCAGGCCAAGGTTTGTTTCATTTGCCGAAGGAATAGGTGGTTCATCTGCTGGAGAAAATCACCTGGATGAAGTCCAAGAACAAGGTTCATGTGAGGGATGTGATGGAATTGTTGAGCTTGATGAACTTTGCTTGCAGGGCAGTGCATCCTGGGCATGCGTTTTGTCGGTTGGTGGCTTTTCTCTTGAAAGGAGAAAAGAGTAAGCACCACAGAGTAAGGGTCAGTGTGTTAGCACAGGAGGATTTAGCTTTCTGGATGCAGTTTTTACATCAGTTTAATGGATCACATTTTGACAGTCAGATTGGGTAGGTCAAGGGGAGCTGGAGTTGTTTACAGACGCGGCTGGGGGTTTGGGTATGGGAGCTTATTTTGCGGGACAAAGGTTCTCAGTGCCATGGCCTGCTTATTGGTCCGAAGAGTGGAAACAAGACATTGCCTTCTTGGAGCTGATGCTGATTTGGGCGGCTTCTGTGGTGTGGCAGGGTCATTTGAGGGGAAGGAGGGTGGTGTTTAATTCAGATATTAGCTTAGCATTGCCGCCTCACAACAAGAGGTTCTCTGGTTCAATTCTCGGGCTGGGGTGCCTTATGTGTGCAATCTGCATGTCCTCCCTGTGTTTGTGTGGGTTTCCTCTAGGTGCTCTGGTTTTCTCCCACATTCCAAAAGACATGCATCTGGAGTGTTTCTCCCTGGGCCTTCGCAAAAACTGGGCTCTATGCCAATCGGACTTTCCTAGTAAACAAATGCTAAGTAAATACATAAAATAAATAAATAAATATACACTTCTTGCAAATGCAACAAGTGCTGATGTTTTTTAAATATGAAAACGGACTTAATCTGAGACACTGAATGTAGGGAAATTCTCCTTTGCTTAAAGTGCAATAACCTCAGAGGTGAAAGGGGTGTGAATGAGTCTATTCCCTTGTCTAAAACTAAAGACTGAATTCAATCTCTGATTATTTTATTTTTATGTCTGTATTCAAATGACATTTTAAATCCTGGCATTTGCAACAATATCATATCAATTTCTGAAATGTTCATTAGTTAAATTCTATCTTACAAAAAATTATTTAAATAAGCAAATATGTTCTTTCTATGTAAGAATTATCTTTATGATTGATATATGCTATCTTGGCTGTTTAATTACCCTGAGGCTCAGAAATGTCTTGCATTTAATCTGTTAAGCAGTTTCATATTACTGGATAAGAATTAATCTAGTTAGGTATGTGTGCAGCTTGTGTAATTTAATTAACTGTGTGTGCAAACAGCTTTAAATTTTAACAGTACAGTAATGATATTTCACCTCAGTTGTTTTCATAATTAACATACATGCATAATTATTCAGTCAAGGGTAAGCTGCCAAAGTAAAAATGCAAAATTAAAATGATGTAACCAAGTAGCACTGATTAAAATGCTAAGAGACATTAAACTAAGCCATGCAATATGGGTACAGATAGTCCTGTTTTCCATTAAGCAAATAGAGAAATGATTTCTAATCTCTGGTATGATTTTGGTGTCCTATTTTTCACAAGATAAAGTTTTACACTAAAACATGTATTACTCTAAATTAAAGAGTTGGTATTAAGACAGCAGGGGATAAGCTGTACAATAAAGGACTGTGTTATCTCCATTTCTCTCTGTTCAGTAGTATTCTTTCTTATTAGTTATTTTTCAAAATTTACCATACAATATAATGTATGGCATGTTTTATTTTAGTAGTTTACATTTCTTGTTTGTGTTTTAAGTCTTTACCCAAAGTGCCTCACCTCTGTAGAGCGGAATGAGTTGCAAATAAGCTGAAATCTGCTTATTGTAACTGTAAGCTAGAAAGCATGCATCACGTGAACAAATGGTCCTCTATTTTTCACTTTCAAGATCCTCTGCTTGCACATGCATAGTGGCCTTTTGCCATATGTATATTGATTAGTATTTGTTAACCAGGAGAATGGGCTAAACCAGAAGGACCCATTTTAGGCATTGCTCAAAAATAAAATACAAACAACTATGTCAGATATCATTGTAAATACCATAAAGTAATATTACTATGACTGTAAACAGCATACAAAGAGGTAAATGCAATATTTATTGTGTAATAAAGAATTCACTTTTACACAGTAGTAGACTAATTAAATGTTATTTAACGCTTGGCTGATGTGATAATTACAATTGCTTGTAGTACGATACAATAAATTGCAATATACCATAAAATGCAGCATTCTGTTTAAAGATACAGTTTTTCATAATGGAGGTGAGAAAAAGCATTTGTGTGTTGCTGATTATGTTCTAATGAAAATTAAGTTGAAACAAAAGTCAAGTTTTCACAGTGTGTAATATCGATTGACAGGTTAGTTTATTTTCTTTTGCCAAGGACAAAAATAAGGCTGCATTCCTTTAACTCTAACTATTATGAAGTTCAAAAAAGTGTTACATATGCAACTCTTCAATGAAAACAATTGTAAATTCTACAGAGAAAATGGTTAATAAACCGGCAGCTTTGCTTTTTATAACTGGAGGTTAATGAACCACTAAATCAAGGATTAATGTCTTTCGTAAATAGTGTGCATATATTTCTTTATATATATATATATATATATATATATAAAAGAAAGAAAGAAACTGCATGGATATTCAGTGGAATTTTTTATTTTCAAGTGATGATTGGTTTGTGGGCAGGGTTTGGAGGAGAGTTTGGTAGTTGTGTAGTAAATTGTTTTTAGTAGGGCAGTGCTTACATGGGTTGAGTTTATGGTTTTGTTGGTGCTTTTCGTGAGAGGTACATTGAACATTATACCGTCTTTTTTTGACAGTCAGCAATGTGGGGTTTCAGTGTGTTTTGGATTTTCGGCGTTGTCATCTTAGTGATTTGAGAGTCAGTCTACTGACATTTCAGTAATGTCAAGTGGACACACACACACACACACACACACACACACACATATATATATATATATATATATATATGGGTTCCCTACGTTAGACCAACAGCTCGGAAGATCGACACTCAAAACACTGATGCCAGAAGAACAAAACCTCAAAAACACGAAAGTTCACATGCCCGACACAAAACAATCCTGACACTTAATAAAACAAAATGTTCACTGTTGCACACAACACACACACACACACAACACAAGCACACCAACAACATAAAAACCTACACTACACCTTACACAAAACTATCTATGCACTAACCTTAACCCAAACCCTAACCCTAAGGTCCGTAACTATCGCACACTCACCTTACCTGCTCCCTAAATCTAAGGTCCCTAACTATCTCACACTCACCTTACCCGCACCCTAACCCTATATATATATATATATATATATAAAAGAAAGAAAGAAACTGCATGGATATTCAGTGGAATTTTTTATTTTCAAGTGATGATTGGTTTGTGGGCAGGGTTTGGAGGAGAGTTTGGTAGTTGTGTAGTAAATTGTTTTTAGTAGGGCAGTGCTTACATGGGTTGAGTTTATGGTTTTGTTGGTGCTTTTCGTGAGAGGTACATTGAACATTATACCGTCTTTTTTTGACAGTCAGCAATGTGGGGTTTCAGTGTGTTTTGGATTTTCGGCGTTGTCATCTTAGTGATTTGAGAGTCAGTCTACTGACATTTCAGTAATGTCAAGTGGACACACACACACACACACACACACACACACACACACACACATATATATATATATATATATATATATATATATATATATATATATATATATATATGGGTTCCCTACGTTAGACCAACAGCTCGGAAGATCGACACTCAAAACACTGATGCCAGAAGAACAAAACCTCAAAAACACGAAAGTTCACATGCCCGACACAAAACAATCCTGACACTTAATAAAACAAAATGTTCACTGTTGCACACAACACACACACACACACAACACAAGCACACCAACAACATAAAAACCTACACTACACCTTACACAAAACTATCTATGCACTAACCTTAACCCAAACCCTAACCCTAAGGTCCGTAACTATCGCACACTCACCTTACCTGCTCCCTAAATCTAAGGTCCCTAACTATCTCACACTCACCTTACCCGCACCCTAACCCTAAGTCCCTCACTATCGCACACTTGCCTTACCCGCACCCTAACCCTAAGTCCCTCACTATCGCACACTTACCGGGTCACGCTTACAAGTTATCCCTGTCAGTGTTTTTGCTGTCGGGATTACGACTTGTCAGTCATCTGCTTCATCGTTCTTCCGGCGTCAGTATTTTGAGTGTCAATCTTCCGTGCTGTCGGCCTAATGTAGGGAGTCGATATATATATATATATATATATATATATATATATATATATATATATATATATATGGGTCTAGGATACATGCTCGACTAGCATATATCTGAATCACAAAACATCAAACGCACACAACTGAAAGCACTTAACATTGAAAAGCGCTTCCGTGTATGTGTAGTTCAAAAAAAATCTACATTTCTGCAGGGGGGCTTCACCCCCCTGCACCCCCAAACACCCCTACTTTATTATTCTCACTCCAAGATTGCACAACAGTGGGGAAAAGGGAATTTTCCCTTACCTGCACTATAGTCTGATCTACAAAGCAGGCACACATATATGGAAGCCCTTGTCAATGTTAAGTGCTTTCGTGTATGTGTGTTCGATGTTTTGTGATTCGGACATATGCTAGTCGAGTATGTGTCCGGATCCCATACACATATATAAATATATATATAGATATATATATATATATGTATATATATATATATATATATATATATATATATATATATATATATATATATATATATATATATATATATATAGATACACACACACACACACACACACACACACACACACACACACACATACACATACGTTACAAGTTTTGTAATGTTATTTCACTGCAATGCTTTGATGTAACTTTCTTTCTAAATATACATTGTTACTTTGTATTATTTAATTTCCACAAGTGATTTCTACTGCTAGCTGCTCTTTGAACCTGGGTCATACCTCTCAACTGTCCAGATTTTTGCTTCATATTTTTGATCTGTATGTATCTCATAAAATTTGTGGTTTTCGGGTACATCATTTGTGACTGATACCAATAAATAATGACAGGTATTTGAATTTCAGACATCATATCCTAATGGAAAGCTTGTTAGTCTAGCAACTTTCCAAGTTTATAGGATCAATATATACAATCTGTCCCTCATTTTAGACTTTTGTCCCCCAATTATGTTTGGCTTTGTCCAGATTATTGGCACTAGAAAGTGTAAGAAGTGAAAAAGCACATCCTTTGCTGAAAAGGGCTTGCTGATCGGACAAAGACACAAATATAAATAAATAAATGTATGATCAGAGGATCTGAAAGAGTTTGGTAGTCTCTGCAGTACACAATTCCTGTGAGAATTACGTATAAGATATTAAGGAGTTGTTCTGTACTACAGTTTACAGGTGATATGAGAAAAACTGAATGTTAAGGTTTAGCATAATAACTCACCAGATGATGTATAGATAATAAGATTATTGCTGCAGAATTCACATGCATGTAAGTAACATCAGTCACTGGCCAGGTTCTTCACCATTTCTATGTCCTCCAGCATTCAAAGTTGTAATCTCAGGCTATGGTCCTTAGCTTGCAGCTCTGCTGTAAAATACAGGAACTCCTGCATTTCCTTTTGTTCTGTTTATAAGTTCATAGATTATGGTATCTATGAATCAATGAACCTATGAATTAGTGGTCATTTGGGAAACCACATTCAAATGTCTGAAAATTGCTTAACTTTTGCCATTTTACTGAAAGAAGGTTGCATAGGGTCTATAGGTGAACAATCAGGAATGACTGAATTACGCACATTGATAAAAAAATAAGTTATGTCTCCATTAAATAGATGCCTTATACTATTCTGCACTGGGAAACACAGCCTAGAACAATGAAATTGTTCTAACAATGAATAGGGAAACACTTCATTTTAAAAATACAGGATTTTGTAGCATTTGGTCTTTTGGCCTCTTTCACAACAGTAGGACTTGAGGGGAGAACAAAAGCCTGTTTGGGTTTAGCCTGAAATCCTACCTGCTGCAAGACTGATAGTGATGAAACTGTGGTAAACAGCTTTTCCTCCATCATTAGGTCAAAGTTTGCTGCCGAGAGGCAGTGTCAATTGCTCTACTCATTACACATTACACTTTTTGTCAGTGATGTGAACTATGGTTGATTTTGCCAAATAATAATAGTCAGAATCAAATCTATTTTTTATCTTACCTCTAGAAGAATGTTTGATATTGGACAACATAACAGGAAGACGTACAGGAGCCCCTTGTTCCAAACAATTGTGAAGGTCTGGCAATTTTTGTCAGTGCAGTAAACTAGGGTTGCTGTGGCCTAAACAGATTAGTCAAAATTAAATCTACTTTTTATTCTTTTTACCTTGATAAGAATGTTTGGATAACTTGGAAGGAAGGCATAAGTGCCTTTTAAGAAATTGTGAAGGCCTGGCTCTATGGTGCAGAGGTTAGAGCCTCAAATCTGACTTAGACTGTCTGATTCAAATAGCAACTGGGGTGCTACAATAACCAAGAAGGAATGTGGGGTGAGTGACCTATGTCACCTTATCTAATGTATTCTGGGGAATGAACTGGGGATCTACATGTGATCAGGTCTTGCTTCAGCGGAGAATGAGGTTTGTTTCCCTGGTTGCTGTTATACTACTATGATAACATGAGTGAGCTGATGGCATGCATAACGTGAGCTGATGGCATACATAATGAAGCTTCTGCCATCGAGCTTGATCTACTTGCACAGGGATTCCCTTTTCTGTCTCCTAAAATTCTCTCTCCGTATATGATGCCTACTCTCCAGCTCTCTCCTCTCAAGGGTGAAGTGATCAGATTTCAAAGTATAGACTGGAAAATCATTCTCTAACTGGAAATGAAAGAGCCCCACTCACAGGTTCATAGTGGGAGTCTGCCATGACCCCTGGCTCCTGGTCACAAAGGGGTGGAGGTCTGAGGTCAGAGAACTGTAATAAGCTAATTTGGATGGGGGCAGAGATAAGCATCAAGAGGTGAGGGTGCCAAACACAGCTGAATCAAAAAATAAATAAGCAAGAAATTGTAAAGATGTTTGCTGCACACACAAACACTGGAGGATGAAACAACCTGAAGTGAAATACTGAACTCTAATTGTTCAACTATGATGTGTCCAGGTCTATCATCGGCCAACTTACCTCATTACTATAGCCAGGAAATTATTTCTGGCTATAATCCATTGTTGAAAGATTAGCATTTTTTAATATCTTTGTTTAAAGATTTTATAGTTACATATATAATGATAGAGAGGCATCTTCAGTAATAATATAAACAAGATCAACACCGTATGTGTCACTAGTTGTCGTACAGTAAATCATCGAATCAGTATACTGCAACAAAAATGAATCCCAACACCATATGTGTCAGTAGTTGTCATACAGTAAATCATCGAATCAGTATACTGCAACAAAAATTAATTCCAACACCATATGTGTCAGTAGTTGTCATACAGTAAATCATCAAATCAGTATACCGCAACAAAAATTAATTCCAACACCATATGTGTCAGTAGTTGTCGTACAGTAAATCATCGAATCAGTATACTGCAACAAAAATTAATTCCAACACCATATGTGTCAGTAGTTGTCGTACAGTAAATCATCGAATCAGTATACTGCAACAAAAATGAATTCCAACACCGTATGTCTCAGTAGCTGTCATACAGTAAATCATCGAATCAGTATACTGCAATAAAAATGAATTCCAACACCATATGTGTCAGTAGTTTTACAATAAATCATCAAATCAGTATCTTCTTCTTTTGGCTTTTCCCGGTTAGGGGTCGCCACAGCAGATCACCTGTCCGCTCATGATTGGCAGTGGAGTTTTACAGTGTCGAGTTGCCAGCCCGGCACCCAACCTTCCACAGAAGACACACACACACACACACACACACACACACACACACACACACACACACACACACACAACACACACACACTCACTCACACCTAGGGCCAATTTAGAGTGTCCAATCCATCTGCAGCATGTCTTTGGGATGTGGGAGTAAACCGGAGCACCCGGAGGAAACCCACGCGACCACAGGGAGGACATGCAGACTCCGCACAGAAGGCACCCCAGCCGAGGATCGAACCGGAGAACCTCTTGCTGTGAGATGACAATGCTAACCACTGCACCACCGTGGCCGCCCAAATCATCGAATCAGTATACTGCAGCAAAAATTAATTTCAACTCCATATGTGTCAGTAGTTGTCGTACAGTAAATCATTGAATCGGTATACTGCAACAAAAATTTATTCCAACACCATATGTGTCAGTAGTTCATAGGTTCATAGGTTCATAGGTTCATACTAGGCTATCTGCCCAAGGGCATTTATAAGCCTAGCCCATAGTTATGTGGCTTTCGCCACCCCTTTAGTTTGAATAAAAACTATGCCTATCATTTTTCTGTGCCTCTGTCAAGCAGTGACACTGAAGTAATCCCTGGGGTATATCTGCGATCTCCCATCCATTGGTCAAGATTCCTCTTGAACAAGGCCAGCGAGGTGCTCTGCCTCACATGTACCGGGATTTTGTTCCACAGCATAGGGAGTCTCTGGGTGATGAATCTGTCCCTCCAGCACGTTCTATTTATAACCGTGTCAAGGTTTAAGTCTCCCGCCCTTGTGGTTCTGAGGGATCTAGATTTTTTGAGGTGAAGCATATTCATCAAATCTGGGTTTGACATGGCCTTATATGTCAGGCACAGGTCACCTCTGAGCAAGCGGTATGAGACTGAATAAAGCTGGAGTTCTTTCAGTCGGGCAGCATAAGACATATTTTTGAGACCCTTTATCCTTTTGGTGAGGAACTTTTGGGGCCTTTCAAGCTGCATCAGGTGTCTGGTCAGATACATTCGAACGGGCATTGCACTCAATCATAGGTCTAATGAGTGATGAGTACAGGGGACGATGACCTCCCTTGATCTAGATGTGAATCCCTTCATGATCAGGTGGGCGATATAGAAGGTTTTCCTAACTACTTTAGCAACATGAGTGTCAAACGAAAGACTACTGTCAACTTGGGTCCCCAGATCCCTGATGACTTTTCTGTGCTCAGTGGATTGTCACCTATATGGTAGCTAGGGGTAACCTTGTTTTTCCTGAAGGGTATGACTATGCATTTTTTGGCGTTTAACTTCAGGCCATGGCTCTGGCACCAGTTATCCGTTTCTGTGAGGCCCTTCTGGAGGATATCTGTGTCAGATGTGTTTTCGACTATGGCGCCCAGTTTGCAGTCATCTGCAAACTTTGTCAGCCATAACCCTCCTGTGTTTGCTTGTACTTCAGAAAAGTAGATGCCGAACAAGAGTGGACCCAGGACTGAGCCCTGTGGGACACCACTTGTGACAGGCTTTGAGTCTGACATGGCTCCAGCAACTCTGACCCTGTGGGTTCTGTCGCTTAGCCAGTTTGCAACCCATCTTGTGATGTATGGGTTTACATTCAAGCTGATGAGTTTTTCGATGATACCTGAGTGGGGTATTGTGTCGAAGGCCTTTGCCAGGTCGAGGTAGGCTGTATGGACTGCCTTTCCTCATCAATGGCCTTGGTGACTGTCTCGAAAAAGTCAACCAAGTTTAAGAGGCAGGATCTGCCTTTGACAAAGCCAAACTGGGTTGGATCCAAAGTCTGCAAGTTCCCTATGTCTTTATTTATGAGTTCCATTATGATCCTCTCCATGGCTTTGCAGATAAGGCTTGTCAAGCTAATGGGGCGGTAATTTCCAGGGTCTGTGGAGGCACCGCCCTTATGAAGTGGGACCACAGTCGCCGTGCGCCACTCCTTGGGTACGTATCCTGAGGTGAGGCTAAGATTAAACAGCTGTCCTAACTGTGGGTTTAATTCCTCGTTGAGTTCATGAAGCACACAGCCGGGGACACCATCCGGTCCCATGGATGCTGTGTTTTTTGCCTTAGTGAGGGCAGTTCTCACCTGGGCATTGGAGATGTTTGGGGGGCTACAATCCTCTGGAATAGATATCTCTCCTTTTGGGGGGGGGGGAGAAGTTTGCACTGAACCTGTCAGCCAGTATGTTAGCAATGTGTGTAGGTTCAGTAATTTTCACATCATTTTGAACTAATTCTGAGCATATCTGGGAGTTTCCTCCTAGGTTTCTAACATAGCTAAAGAAGGCCTTATGATTGTCTTTAGAGTCCTTGGCGATTTTTCTCTCAAAATTTGCCTTGGATGATTTTATGAGAGCTCTTAGTTTTTTACTTATAATGATCAAAGGTGTCTTACCTTTCAAGGATTTTGCTCTATCTTGTAGTAGCTTCCTCCTTTTGTTGTAGAGCTTGTTTATGGCTGGGGTCCACCAGACTGGACGCTTGCCTTTGGTACAGAGAGTCTTAGTTTTGTTTGGGATTGCCTGATCCATGCAGTCCTGTAGGTGCTGGTAGAAGGCATTTGTAAGTGATTCAGCGGTTTGAGTAATGTTTACCACTGGCTCAGGGGCCTTAAAGGAGACCACACTAGTTTTTAGAAGTGTGAAATCGAAGTTGTCATACAGTAAATCATCGAATCAGTATACTGCCACAAAAATTAATTCCAACACCATATGTGTCAGTAGTTGTCGTACAGTAAATCATAATATCAGTATACCGCAACAAAAATTAATTCCAACACCATATTTGTCAGTAGTTGTCATACAGTAAATCATTGAATCAGGATACTGCAACAAAAATTAATTCCAACACCATATGTGTCAGTAGTTGTCGTACAGTAAATCATCGAATGAGTATACCGCAACAAAAATTAATTCCACCATGTGTCAGTAGTTGTTGTACAGTAAATAATCGAATCAATATACCGCAACAAAAATGAATTCCAACACCATATGTGTCAGTAGTTGTCGTACAATAAATCAATGAATCAATATACCGCAACAAAAATTAATTCCAATACCATATGTGTCAGTAGTTGTCGTACAGTAAATCATCAAATCAGTATACTGCAACAAAAATTTATTCCACAGTCTTTAATGGCCAGCTACAATACGGCATAGCCTATTTTCTTCTGGAATCCTTTTGTTATTTGTAAAAAAAGCATGAAAAAGTAGACTTATTCAGACTTGTTTGATCCTTTTTGTGGTAAAGTTACTCACTATCCTAAGCTTTGAAACTAAGTGGTAATAGTAGATTTCAGAAAACAAAACAAAAAAAATTAACATAAATGAATAGAAAATATCCCCAGCTTTCTAAAGCATGAATTATACTACATCATCAGTGACCTTTTGATAAAGTGTCAGTAAACACCTCGTCTCCATATATCATTGCCTGATTGATCTGGCCATTAAACCTTGAACCAGCATTTCTTGGTCTCCATGCCTGTAGGCTTTGTCATGTTCACATATTAGGTCTACTTAGTCATTGCTTAACATGTTGTACCCCCAACTTGTTTTAATTTAACTTCATTTAACCTCTTTGCGATCTTATAACACTTGGCAGACAAAGAGAGGGATTAAAGATTTCCAATGTCTTATCATGGACTTTTTTGGTGCATTCTTTGTGATCATTTAAAAATCAGTCATGCTGTCCCTATCCCATCCATTGGAGCAGTGGTAAACTATATCTCAAAAGGATACTAACTGAAAACATGTCCAAAATATGTGACCCCAAGTGCCCCATGTATCATTCATATATTTGCAGTAGTTTAAGGAAGCTGCAGGGGACACATGCGCCAACATGAAAGGGATCAGAAAAACCTGATGCAGACATTTGTATGCACGTAACATCCAGAAAGGGAAGGTAGTAAGAGTAGTTACTTTCAGAATAAAGCTTTTTTCCCCCTCAGTCTTAGGTTGTCTTTCTGCTTCTTGCAAGAGTGACATTGCATAATGCATCTGACATTATTTGTATTGGGTTATGATGTAAATTGCTTGTAGGACTGTGTTTAACTTGATTGCCTGCTCTCATGCCATTACTCTCAGCCTGGACAACTAGCAACAGTGTGTGCCCAGCTGATTGCTTGTGTATGACAACAATGTAGTGCTATCTGTAACACTTTGTAGGGTTTCTGCCTAAACAACTAACTGGTACAAGACCCTTTCTCAATGATATTTTTAGGGGTATAGTAAGGGGGCAACTGGCAAGAGTTAGTAGGTTAAACACTGACAACGTCAAGTGTTTACAACAAATTGATGAGGCATGTGGAGACTTTAGAAGAAGTGGCTATCCAGAAGGTATGCTGGTAGAAGCTAGAGAACATGTAGTATCTAATAGGTATTCCATGTATTCATCTGTATTTTTGAATACAAGTACAGATGTTGTTGTCCCAATGGACAAATTAAATAAAAGGGTTAATGTAAGATTTATTATGTCTTACAACTCTCTTTCATATGCAGTCAGAACTATAATAAGGAAATACTGGAAGGTGCTATTAGCTCAGGAAGATATTAGATTAGTTGTAGGTGAAGTTCCTTTGTTCACATACAGAAATATGAGAACTATTAAGAATGTTCTAGCTTACAAAGATTTTGAATATGTGAATGCTACTTCCCTTAATGGACTAGGTAATGGTACCTTTAGTTGTTATAATTGTAGTTGCTGTAGTGATATATACAAACAGAGAGTTGATTCTTCAGAATGTGGTAGTAGTTTTGTTCATCCTGTCACTAAGAAGATATTTACTTTTCGGTGCCATGCAACTTGTATGACAAGTAACATTGTCTATTTGGCAACGTGTGAGGCATGCGCTTGTTTCTATGTCGGCAAGACGACTAGAAAACTTAAGGAACGCATCATAGAGCATACATCAAGTATAAGGAGGGGAGTGGAGACTAATGCTCTATCTAAGCATATTTTAAATTGTGGTTCTACACACAGTTTCAAGTTTAGAGTAATAGAATGTGTTGTTAGCTCTATCAGGGGAGGGGACTTGTGTAATCATTTAGATAATAAAGAATATGAGTGGATAGTAAGGCTAGCAGCTAATACATCCCCTGGATTAAATTTTGATGTTTCCTTAAAACCTGTTCTAATAAAAATACAACACACTAAGTTAAAGTAATATAGGTAATGTATTTGCGTATATATATATGTGCATGTAAATATAAGTACACAAAAGTAAGCAAATATATGTATGTATGAATTTTATCTAATTTTACTTGTTTATGTCTTAAAATTATAAGTAATGTAATTATTTTAATGTATTAGTCACATGACCATGGCTGCGGGTCACGTGATGTGTTGGGCGTGTATTTAATGTCTGATTTTAATGTACCTGTGTCTATCATTGAGAAAGGGTCTTGTACCTGAAAGCTTTGTGTTTGATAAAGGTGTGTTTTTTGCCTCAACTTTTTCGTTGTGCTTTGTACTTTTGACTCTGCAGCAGTATATACTTGGTAAACAACTAACTGGAAAGATTTCGGAGCTGGGAAAACCAATATTTCTTTTATGACTATTTGATTAAGATAGAGACCAAGACCTCTGCACTTTCAACTCTTGAAAGTGAGCACCCAAAGCACAGACTGATGACTCTTCATTGTTTCTGGTTTGAGAAAGGAGGAACAAAGTGGCAGCTCGTGTTCAAGGATATGTGCTGAATACACTTCTGCAATTCCTTTATCAGAGACAGCATCAGAGAAAGAATGTACTCTGGTGCTTAGCCCTTTTGTACTATCAAATTGGTTAATGCAGGTTTTCATTATTAAAATATCCACCCAAAACTTATACTGCAGTGGTGGTGCTGCGGTAGCGTTGTCGCCTCACAGTTAGATGTTGCCCGTTCGATTCTCAGTTAGAGCGTCTACTGTGTGACGACATGCGTGAATGGGCGTTCCTTTGTTGAAGGTTGTGCGTTAGGCCTGGCAAGCCAGCATGTAAAACTCTACTGCTAATTATTAGCGGAGCGGAGTTCCGCTGTGGTGACCCCTAACCGGGAAAAGCCGAAAGACACACACACACACACTATTTCTATATATTAAGAACCAGGCTTAGGTTTGTTCCAGTCCAAAAGTAAGACATTCTTAGGCATGTAAGAATAAATGTAAATTCACTTTAATATTAGATATGCATATACCAGGGTTAGGCTTTTGTGAGCATTCTGAGTGCAATAATAAGGCTTAAAAGCTAGACACTAAAGAGGAAAATCTAAGTTCCACCCTGAACCTTAGAAATCTCCTATGAGACTGCAGGACTGGGTTGTGAAGATAGGTGTCCTGCATGCCCAAGATTACTAGAAATGTATCTTGCTGGATAACTAACAAAAGGGTTTGTAGAGTTAACATTTGAATGGTTATTGTTTTTACAGAATTGTTCAGAATTGACAGATCTAGAAGTTTTTTTTTTTTCCTTTGGTATCAGAAGGAACACCAAACAGAAAAGTTCCATCTCTATCTTTGCAAATGATTCTTTTAAAGTCCAGAAGGTTTTGAAGAATTGATGTGACCAAAAATGAGATTATGTTTTGGTGTAGAAGGGATGAGGGCCCAAGATTAAATTATTGTAAATTTATGTGGCATGCTCCTACGACACTATGCGGCACAGTGGTCTGTGGTTATATGCTGTCACTGAACTGTATAAAGGGTACATCTAACCGCTGTTTGAACTTCACTTGGAAATGGCAGAGGGTAAATGATGCTGATGGAGATGCAGCTCATAAATGAGAGGGGAAGCTGTTATCCTGTTATGTAGGATCACTTTGCAGTGCTGCTGGATGTCCCACCCCTGTATACCCGCTGATTTCCTTTAGCTTACCTTTTTCTGCCTGATTTGCTTTCTATAAAATGGCCTGTTTTGGGAGAATAGTTTGCTCTTCTTTTCTGAACTGGATAGAAGAACATTTCTTTTGCATTCTACACAATTTTCCCTCTTTTTTCGCAGCTGCTATAGAACTTTTTAAAATTGAACATCAAACAATTAACACATATTTATAAACAGACTTAATGATTTGGCTTTACCTTCCTTGTGCAGATACTTTGTTCTTAGCCAAGTAAACCACCTAATTATAGAACCAGAAACAGCAGCTCTTAAACAGACGTTTGCATAATTGTATCCTTATATGGCTATATATAACCAGACATTATTAATTGTTTGAATTCATTTAGCCAGCTTTTTTTGAGGAATGTGTTTGAAATTTATCTAGTCAGCTAATCATTATATTGAGGTAGTCTGTTATATATTCCTAGTTATTGATAACACGGACACTTGTTGCTAAAGTGTACAACTTTTCCATATTCTCCTTGCTTTTCTTGTGTAACTATAATATATCCTTAATGGTGGGGTCACACATGAACCTTTATATAAATAAAACCCTGTAGTACATGAGTTAATCATCTAGTACTTGCTGAAGTAATTCTGTTCCTCAAGCACTCTACATAATCTAACAACCCCAAAAGCCCAAACAAGATGAAAATTAAAAACCATTCACTGGTGTAGCAGAAAAAGAAGACAGTGATAACTATTCAATAGCTTTATTAAGTGCTTTTGTCTGACACTGCAATTCATCAGAATAAAATATGAAAGTATTGCACCCTTTTATAAAACTACTAAACCAATCATAATCGTCTTCTAGTTAACTAACTAGTTACAATCACTCAGCTATTTATAAAGCTTAAAGTGCATAAAAACTTAAAAAATACCAACATTATATAGTGTTATTGCACAAAACTACTGAATAATTGTCACTGCCTTCTCTTTCTGCTACACCAGTGGATGATTTTGTTATTTCACTCTACATAATCTGTTTAACTGCTGGGGCAGGTAATATGGCATCTGATTCATGTCCCACTTTATTGAAAATATGATGGAAATTAGAAATGGAACAATGGCAAGAGGCTTGTACTAGTCTACTTTTAGGTGTTTCATGTATCTCTGATTAGGAAAATATACGTTTCCAGGTTGACCAGTTAAAAGGATCTTTAAGTTGAGGTGTCAGCAAAAGACAAATCCTGCAAAGGCAGGCCTAATGATAAGGAATCACTGCCATCAACATCAGTATGGTAACCCATAGAAGACAATTTCAGGCATGAATAGGTTAATTTATGATATTCCTCCTCTCTCTCAGATTCTGAAGATGGACGTGGGGGTCCTCTCTTCCTCTCTTTCTCTGTGGTTATGCCTGGCATTTATGACTTTGATTCAGTCTTCAAACTGGGTGCATGCTGCTGTACAAGATCCAAATACTCCTTTATAGTATCTCTGTAATCTTTAACAGGGACCTCGGACATCTGGATCTGATATCTCACTCTTCTGTTGTAGATGCTGCTTGTACCTTGGATAAAGGGCTAGCTGGTTTACTGGAAAAAAAGTACTGATTTTACTCAGGATAGTAATACCTTAGAGTTAGCTTATTTAGTTAAAGGAATGTGAAAGTATAGCCAGAGATGATGGTGTGCACACTCTCTGCAAATAATAATAAATACGCTTTTATTTTCAATTAGTTAAAAGAAGTTCAACAATAGATAACAGTTGTTATATCTAACTATATGTCTATCTATCTAGTGTGTGTGTGTGTGTGTGTGTGTGTGTGTGTGTGTGTGTGTGTGTGTGTGTGTGTGTGTGTCTGTGTATGTACTTTTGATATGATCATTTCACATATGTAAGTCACACTTTTGTATCTGTCTGTATGACAGAGCAGTAATATAACCTCATTGTTTTATGTACTTGTTAAATTACCGAGTATATAAGTATGTACATCTTGGTAAAACAACTTTTTTCTGATCTTAAATACAGCATGTATCAATTAGCAGATGTCAAAATTCTAAATCATGTATTTGATTTGAATTGATTAAGACAGTGATGTTAGTGGGAATTTTTTAAAGCATGATATTTCCTATTATCTCATTGATGACCTCATGATGTTGTCCCAGTTGGCACAGGGAGTTGCTGGTGGCATCCTTCCACAGACAATAAAGTTGGCTTTTCTGGAAATAGAATATGATTTGTTACTTTGGATGTAATGAAAAATGAATACAGATATATTATGGTTAGTTACACTGAAGGAAGAAGTAATATTCCAACCACATGATGGACAACAGTTGAAAACAAGTTGGTGGTGGCAGCCTTCCATTAGTAAAAATCCTTATCTGGAAAAATCTATATGTTTTTTTTTCTTTATCTCTGATACACTGGAAATGCAATGCAGCTACATTTAAGTCATGTAATAAATTCCTCACAGTGAAGAGAATTCACATACTAACCTCTGATGAAAGCATACTCGTCACTGTGAAATTTGGTAGTTATGCATGAAAAGCCATATGACAACCCCCGTTGACACTGTTTAGTAAATGTTTGATGGACTTTTATTTGGAATCTGAAGCAGAAAATGCATCTAAACACTGATATTCTAAATTCTAGGTCATAAGTGCAACTCCGTACTGTATTTGAGCCAACCATAGTCCCACGATCATCCTAAGGAGATGTGTTAGTATCTGTCCACTGACAAAAAATATTCTTTTAAATATCACACACACACACACACACACACACACACACACACACACACACACTCACACACACGGCCTTTGGTCAGCTGGTGCCCCAGGCAAAAGGTCTCCACAGTGCCCCTCAACACCACTCAGAGCCCTCATCCTGGTATACCTACACCATCCAGATTACTGGAAAAGCATCCTGTTAGAGCGGCACCCTAAGTAGCCACCTAGTTGGCCTATACCTAAGGCCAGCTATGCACACACACACACACACACACACACACATATATATATGTGTGTGTGTGTGTGTGTGTGTGTGTGTGTGTGTGTGTGTGTCTGTGTGTGTCTGTGTGTGTGTGTGTGTGTGTGTGTGTGTGTGTGTGTGTGTGTGTGTGTGTGTATTATGTCAAATATAATGTTAACACAAATCAGAGCATTCTGGCTATGTATCCACCACAATGGAAACTGGATATAATATAATATAATATTGTGCAATATGGTCAATGTGACATGCTTTAATTTGTACATAAAAAGTGACATGAATGCCCCCTTTGTAGTATATAACAAAACTCTCAGGTAGTTATATGTCAACACTCAGGTACAAAATGCTTCTCTTAACAATATTACGCATTTAAGGATTTAGATACACCAGACTGCTGACAATGATGCAACATTATTACATGGGTATATACATACATACATACATGCATACATATGTACAAATATTTTAAGCATGGGCATTAATGCCCTTCTAGCCTGCCAATATACAGAAGAGTTGTTCCCATAATAAATGTCCAGGCTGTTCCTAAATATATTTAAAATAGTGCTTCCTTTAATGTAATTTGGTAGTCTGTTCCATGCATCAACTGCTCTCTCAGAGAACCAATTAGTACACATCTCATTCCTATAGAATCTTCTACACAGGTTGTCTGATGATTCTCTAGTACTTTTTGATAACCCCAAACATCCCCAGAGGTAGTTGTCTCTCAATGCCCTATATACCTAAATAAGATCTTTTCTAAGATATCTATATGAGACACTGTACAAGTTCAGATATTTTAGTCTTTCATAATAACTTAAATTTTCACATCCATGGATGCTCTTGGTATATTTCTGCTGTACTCTTTCCAGTTTACTCATGTTTGTTTTCTTACAGCGTTTCTGTATTGTTATTCCATAGTCAAATTTGGGTCAAATGTAACAAACAATGACTTCATCATTTCTGATTTCCTAGACTTTATAAATCTTTTTATACAATATATAGTTCTATAACTATCATTAACCAATTGGTTGAGATGATTAGAAAAACTCAAAGCTGGATCTACCCATGTACACAGGTCCTTAAATGAATCTACAGTTTCAATCAATGTGTGCTCTATTAAATATTCACCTTTCAATTTACGCCTCCCAAATCTCATATGCTTAGGTTTTGAAGTATTTATCAGCATATTATTGTACTGCACCCAAATGGTCAATTTAGTCACGTTCTTTTGTAGGCATGCCTTATCTGTAATACATTGTAATTAGTTTTCCCAATTTCAGGTCATCTGCATATAGACTTTATATTACCTCAAAAGCAAAAAAATAAGGTCTGAAAGATTCAATCTAAACAAGTAAGGGCCTAGGACAGAGCCATGTGCAACACCCTGATGGCATTATAGAAAATTTTGCTGATTGCATCCTTCCAGTGACAGAACGTTCCATTATTCTAGAAAAATAGAACTGATTTTTACTCTTATAATGACTTCTTATTCTAGATATATTACATGCATGTATTTTATTTCCCATCCTAAAGAGGTCATACACCTATTCCTAGGGAAATTAATATAATGCAATATGAATTCTGCCTACTAAGAAATGGCCATAATGAGTTATAAAGTACACCGAAGACTGACAGCCTGTGCTTATGTACTTAAATGCTGTTAGATGCTGAAATTAACCTCTACATATTTCTATATATTCTATATATATGTTTATATTTGCACACAGATCATCTGAATAAATAAGTATATCTATTCTCTTATCTTATACTCTCTTTGACTCTAAAGTTATCACATGATTTGTTCATTAAGTAAGGCTGTGCTGTTAATTCCACTGAGATCCTACCTCTACACACACATTAATGTTCTCCCTGACAAATCAGATTCAGTTGCTTTTATTTACAGACTGACTGTCTATTCAAGAAAACAACCTCTGTATGACTAGGTACACCTCCGATGTTTGCCTGTTACTTTCAGAAAGAAATAATGACAACAGTATCCATATTTTCTTCTTCTTGTATGCAGTATTTTTTGTTTCTGTAAATGTCACATAAATTGTCCACAAACTAAGGCTGTGTTATTTTTTAAACAGAGGTCTTCCCTACCTCTACACCTATTAATACTGTTCCTGTCAAAACAGATAAACATTTATTTGCTTTTATTCACAATACTGACTCACCACCCAAGAAAATAACCTCTGCATGATTGGATATATCCCACTGTTTGACTGTAACTAGGTGAAAGAAATACTGTCAACATTAATGCATCACATCTTGTTTCACACATTTCCACAAACATTGCCGCTGACAAGACAAATCCATAATCATATGTTTTCATGCAAGATGCCGCCATATCCCCTAAAATAATTATTTTCTGAGAAAACATGTTATGCTTGACTTTAATCAAGTGAAATTTTGGCCATGGTAAATTATTGATGATAAATTATTCCAGCTTGGTTCCTACCAGCAAGCCATATTCACAGTTGTTTGCTTTGGATGTCCAACTCACCATTGCAAGCTATCTGTATCTCTCTGTCAATGTATAGGCACACACACACACACACACACACACACACACACACACACACACACACACACACACACACACACACACACACACACAGATGAACACTGCTCCTGTCAAAACAGTTATCCCCAAAATAGTTATTTTCTAAATAAAAACACCTTTCATATTTCACTATGGTCAAATAAAAATGTAATGGCTAGAATAATGCGGTTGCAATTAGAAAAGCATACAAAACATACATTGTTGATATTGGTAGTGCAGTTTCTTAATATTGTCCACAGATCTGTCCTGTGTCCTGTGAGCAAGTTTTTACACCTGTATGAGAAAAAATATCCCTGAAGACTAAAGTTTCTGTTTCTTTTAATACTATATTATAAAATACTCAAAGATCAAGGACAGGCACTGCTATCAAGAGCATCTAAGTAACGTTATGTACCTTTCCTAGTAATAGACCATGCATTAAGTATTCCATAACCTATTACTATAAGAGAAAGAGGACAGTGAGATTGCAGGCTAATGGAAAGCATGATGTCTCAGTGGTAGCTCATGCACTGGTCCCTGCCCACCTTGATTAATAGCAGCGCCCTTTACCTTGGACTGCCCAATACTGATATTGACTACTTGCACCATTGGAGAATTCTGCAGCCAGACTACTTACTAACACTTTATGGTAACAGTCTATTATTACACTTGTGCTGCATTGCCTGCATTGACTTCTGGTCTGCACTGGTCTTGCCTTCAAAATCCTGTTGCTGGTTTATGTGTCCACACAAGACTTAGGTCATTCTTACCTAAAAGAGTCTACTGTTCTTTATTACCCACCTCAGATATTGCACTCAGTCTCTCAGGGGCTGTTTTCTCAGGCATAGTTGGAAACATCTGGAATCCCCTGTTTTGTATATCAGGCCTCAGACTTGTGGAACCCCCTTTGACTGTGGCTGAGAGTATGACCCATACTGTCTTTCTTCAGCAAGTCCTTTAAGGCTTATTTTTTTAAATGACATTTAGTAGTGGTCTCCTTTTTTAAATGTATTCATTCATTTTTTTCCCTATCCATTGGATGAATTTTATATTTACTTCATTTTTCATTCCCATTTTAGCAGCAAGTTTAATGACTCTTTTACCTTTTGCTTGTTTGCTGACATCATTTTACTATAATTTAATTATTTTTCTTATTTATTTATGCTTCATTATCTTTACTTTGTTATGATACTTTAAGAAATGCACCTTAATAAATATGAAGCTGAATATGAATTTCACACCTGTAGTTATTTCAGTTGATTATTAATTAGTTTCTTTAGAATAATAATTTCACTGGTAGTTTAATTGCAGTTACAAAATAGTGTCTTATTTTGAATTATAGTTCTCATGACTTTTAATTGTGAATAAAATTGAAAACGTGTATTATCTTGACACCTGTCATTCTGGTCTTGTCACTTCATGCAGAGATAATTTGGTACTTGTAATGAAAAGGTTAAAACTAATCCACACAAAATACTTTCTTTTTGTCTTTAGTTAGTCAGGAACTATACACTCATCTGTTCAAGTGCACCTGACACTCACGGTTTATCAGTTTATCTCAGCACACACAATTCAGTTTATTTCATTTTCCAAGAACCTCGAATGATTTAGCAGTGAGGTTCAATATGTACTTTGTTTACAAGGCCAAAAGTAGACCTTACGCAGAAATGCAAATCCTCCCTGAGATTTATTGTCAAACTGCATACATTTTGCACATCATTCTTAAGAATCCTTCAAAAGGAAAAGCTAAACAAGTCAGAGGCACCTTAGACCTATATAGAAATTTCATTATTGCTAGTGATGTGCAGATGGTTTATATGAATAAAGTAAGACTTAAAAGCTGTGGGTGTAGGAATAAATGTATGAGGTAAAATATCTAACCTGACATGGTGAGGACATAAAGGAAACAATGTACAGCACTTCTGTGACTGTTTTTAAATTAATATTTATCTATATATATTTGAATTTACTGAATAATGTCAAAACACTGCAATGCCAACATGTAAACGTTGATAAAATATAATGCAAAAAACAAGCAGCAGTAGATCATGCATGCTCTGAAACAAAACCTTGAAAATGCAAATAAAAAAATATATATATTTTTTTTTTTTACAGGGGACAAGCCCCCCATGCTGCCCACACTATGTACTAATTATTTCCCAAACCTGTTTATGTAATCTTGGATGTTGATCTGCTTTCCCGTTGATCAAATTAATTAGACAAGAAAGCGGATGACAGAGCAGTCAACTGATATAGCCAAACACATATACATATATATATATATATATATATATATATATATGTGTGTGTGTGTGTGTGTGTGTGTATGTGTATACACACACACACACATATATATATATATATATATATATATATATATATATATATATACACATGCATGTGTGGTGTGTCTATTTTTGTATAAAAATTTCATTTTGAGTAACTGTAGCTGATTTACTGATAACATGAACACAATGTAATTACCATCAATACAACACATAATTTGTGTTTGTTAGAATATGTACAAAAACTAAGAATCATAAATTATTTAGTTATTTATAAATGTGTGTGTGTGAGTGTGTGTGTGTGTGTGTGTGTGTGTGTGTGTGTGTGTGTGTGTGTGTGTGTGTGTGTTATATATATATATATATATATATATATATATATATATATATATATATATAAATTTTATTAGTTATTTGCATTGATTAACTAGGCTTGAAAACTAATGCTTGTGGACTTTCTTTAGACTCAACTCAGAACTACAAAATCATGAAACACATAATAGGATAGTAACAGAATGTAGGTTATATATCAGAAGAGAAAATAAAACAAAATATCTGGTAATGTATTGCTATCAACGATGCTTGAAGTATGGTATATGCAATACAGAGAATGCAATAAAGATGTAATAGTATCCTAGCTAGCAGATGTAATATTCTATATTATTATGAGTACTCGTGTAAAAAAAAAGATCCATTCATCCATTTACAAACCCTTCTTCCCATTTTTGCACATGTGGTTGGAGTGTCACTTCAACAGTGGCAGTCATCTAGAGCGAAGCTTTACACCGGTGGTTGGCTAGCTCTGCCACAGCAGTTCATCCACAACGCACACTTGTATGTACACTTTGTGGTATTTACATCTTTGTCCTGTACCTGTGTGGGTTTTTACAACCCCCCAAGAATATGCTGGGCATTTACAACAACTGCTCATACAGGTAATGGAATAAGTCAGAGGTGATAGATCAACAAAGCTTGTGTATTCAGACAATGTGTCACTATGGGCAGATTATGAACAGAAACTTGGTCAATTTAGTGTGTCCAGTCCACCTAATGTATATCTTTGGAATCTGGGAGGAAACCAGAGCACCCAGCGGAAACTACTCAAACAAAGGGAGGGCATACAGACTCTGTACAGAAGACACCCTATCCAAGAATCAAACCGGGGAGCCTCTTGCTGTGAGGTGACAATGCTATCCTCTGCACCACTGTGCAAGATAATGCATTTAAATTTTAGTCATGAGAAAATTCCTCCAATATGCAAAAGCCTTCAATTTTTGTATCCCCCATTTTTACTGTAATTACTCTCACAAAATAAGATCCCTGCAAATACTTAATTTTATATAAATTAATAATATTAAGGAGAAACACTATAGGTAATGTTTTTTATTTTATTTTACTCAAATTAACTTGTAGATAATCTGATGTAGGAGCATTTTTGTCAAGCAAAAGAGCAGAAACAATATCACTGAATGGCATAAAACTCAAATAATGTTTCTTGTGTTAAAAAGCATATTCTTCATAAATCTTTCAGAGTGGATAAATGATCTTCTTCAGAGTTTTTTATTTATTTATTTATTTTTTTTTTTGCTGTGTTCACCATATTTCTCATTTCCTATGATTAAAGCATAGTAGTATGATCTTTGCCTCAGATACAACTTTAATTCTACAGAAGTTATGACATAAAACCATAATGGTTAAAGTATTCGACTCACAGGCACAAGGTGTAGGGTTCTATCCTGGCTTCTTATCACTGTGTGGTATTTACATCTTTGTCCTGTGCCTGTGTGGGTTTTTACAACCCCCCAAGAATATGCCGGGCATTTACAACAACTGCTCATACAGGTAATGGAATAAGTCAGAGGCGATAGATCAACAAAGCTTGTGTATTCAGACAATGTGTCACTATGGGCAGATTATGAACAGAAACTTCTTCAGATAATAGGGAACTAGGATGTAAAGCTGAAAGCACACGGAATGAAACTGAATATATACAAAACAGTGGGCATGGTATTAAATGGAGGAAACCAGTTTAAAATGTTGTTAGAAATTAAAATAGCAGTGCAGGTTAACAGCTTCAAGTAAATGGAAGACATGGTTGAGGAGAAGCAAATTCTGGATGAGGAGGTCAATCCTAGATTCAGAGATACTGCAGCCAAGGGGAACATAGTGCTAGGCTTGTGTGTAAAGGATGATGACCAATGAAAGTATGGCAGAGAAACCTGGACAGTGAGGGCAGAACTGCTGACAAAGTTGAGGTGATGGGAATGAAGTGTCTGATTTGGACAACACACTGAGGCACAAATGAAGAGACAAGGACATCAAAACAAAAGTCAAAAGTAGCCCAAGTTGCAGAGAAGGTCAGGAAGAACATTCAGTCACGTGCTGGAAAATCAGAGGATGATGTGATGAAAAAAAAGGTTTGAGAGGAATAGGAAGATGCAAGAGAAGCAGGAGCGGCCTTAGGTCAACTAATACCCTAGGTAAAAGGGTTCCTCGGTACCCCCCCAGCACCATCTGGTACCCTCATTCTAGTCTACCTACACCAAATAAATGCTGGAAAAGCACCCCTGCTACAGTGGAACCCTAGGCGGCTGCCTAGTTGACCTATGCCTAAGGCCAGCTATGAAGAGAAGATGAGGGTATCCAACCAGGAGACTGATGGATTGTGTGAGAGAAGACCTGTGAAACTCAGGATTGACCATCATTCCAACCAGGAGACTAATGGATTGTGTGAGAGAAGACCTGTGAAACTCAGGCATGACCATCATTCCAACCAGGAGACTGATGGATTTTGTGAGAGAAGACCTGTGAAACTCAGGCATGACCATCATTCCAACCAGGAGACTGATGGATTTTGTGAGAGAAGACCTGTGAAACTCAGGCATGACCATCATTCCAACCAGGAGACTGATGGATTGTGTGAGAGAAGACCTGTGAAACTCAGGCATGACCATCATTCCAACCAGGAGACTGATGGATTGTGTGAGAGAAGACCTGTGAAACTCAGGCATGACCATCATTCCAACCAGGAGACTGATGATTGTGTGAGAGAAGACCTGTGAAACTCAGGCATGGCAGTCATAGAAGGCAGAAGAGTGGCAATGAACTGAGAGAGGTAGTAGCAGTTAACACAACACACCAAACCAATGTAGAAATAGAAAAAGTAGAATTAATTATGGTGAAGAATCCTTGACGTATGGTCTTCATAATGTTAGCTTCGTTTGAGAGCATTCTTTATTATTTAAACCTGTAAAGACTCCTTATTAATTTAATGGGGTCCAGTATAGGAACACCTTTTGCTTTGAAAAATAAGGAAGGGCTTCTCCTTCTGGCTGTCTCTTATGATTTTTAAAGACCAGTGATGTTTTTTAGTATGCAAAGAGTGACATTTTTGTGTTCATCGATTTTTAGTTGCTACTATGGATACATTAAAACACGATGTTTAAGGAGTAGAAATAATGCCAGTATTATGAATAAAAGTGTGCTGAAGATTCTTGTTGTCAGGTGAGAAGATCTCTGTAGTACATTTAGTCAAACCCTTCATCTTTGAAAAGTTCATACATTCATAAATTCATAGCTTAATATTAATCTGTTAAGACAGTTTGTCATTTATAGTCTAGGCACAAAATTCCATTTCATCAGTACACATCAACATGAATAAATTATACCTAATTTCAACCATTTTCAGTGAAGGCTTGAGGGGCCAGACCCGGGATGTTTTTACAGTTATCTATCCATTCATCAAGGCTGTACTTAAAAAGCATCAGGGAGCAACTATGTTTTTGTCTAATGAAAGTCTATGCCATAAAAGAGGAATTCCCTCTCGGACAGTATCTATCTTGCCAGCAGGCCCAATTTATGTTACAGTTGAAATCCAGTCATCTTCAGCAGGCATTTATGGTTTTATTTGTTTTGCAGATGTGCAGGAGATTACATAGGACTGGATATTTCAAGGATCTGTAGAGTAGACAGAGGTGCTCCCCTCTCAGGGAAAAGAGAGAGAAAGCTTTAAGGAAGTCAACAAAGCATAAGAATGGCACGCTATAGGTTGTCTTAGTAAGGAAATGATGTGTTCCCTCTAGCTGAGTCATATGCCTAGCCAGTACACATAGAGCATCATATTTTATTATGGGTCTGAAGAGGGAGGAGTAGAAATGGATGAAGATGTACTCGTGGTGATCTTTTTTTTTCTGTTAATAAACATCTTTATTGAATTATCATATATGACATAGGCAATCTTACATTTATATAAATGAAAAACAAACAACATTGACACAATTTTAGTTGCAAACATTTAGTTGCAAACATTACACATCACATCACAGAGACAAATGAACAGCTGAAACAACTGTAGTTGCAAACATTATACATCAATTATAATCTATCCAGTCATTGTCAGTTAAGCATTATATGGCTCATTCAAATCCTGCCTTTTAAACCTCGTTCCTTCTGTGCATATATTGTTCCCACAATTCCCATTTCTTCCCTATGCAGTTTGCTCCACCCCTTTGCTAAAGATCATGATTCCAGTTATTTTATCTATGTTACTATATTCACTGCTTCTAGTAAAGTTAGTGTAGACTTTGATTTCCATTTTCTAGTAATTACTTTTTTTTGGCAGCCACCATAATTAGACTCAGCAAGGCTTTTTCTATGTGTACACAATTCCAATTCTGTATCATAGATGAAATATCATAGCTCAAAAAAATCATCTGCCCAGTCAATCTGATAAGCTCACCCAGCATTTCCAATGAAGAGGTTTGCAGGGAATCCCTAAAGTCTGCCAGCTCACTACACTCCCAAAAAACATGTTCCCAACTACCTCTTTCCTGCCCATCACACCTCCAACATTTGCTATCCACCTGAGGAAAATTCTTTGGAGTCTACTTGGGGTATAAAAATACCTATGTAAACACTTCCTGGCAAAGATCCTAAATCTTTTAGACTTCGTTGCATATTTGGGAGAGGTACATATATCCCCCCATTGTCTCTTTGTCAATTGCTTATCTAATCTCTTTTCCCAATAATTTCTAAGCTCGTCTGATTGATTCTTATAATTATCATGCAGTATTTTATATGCTGTACTAATTATTCCTTTTTAATGCCTCATGATCAGTTTGGCCTGATAAAATGATTTCCTAATGACAGGGAATACATGGTGATCAAATGATAGTTTATTGTCAATGAAAGTGTCCAGGTCCCTAATGACCGAGTCAGATTTCATAGGGGAGTCACCTATGTGGTAGGTGCATATATGTCCAGGTTTATAGAAGACACTAATAATGCCCTTAATTGTACTTAATTTTCACTTTCTGATATTATTATTCTTTAAAGGTTATTATATTTTCCTACAAATACAAAATATCCCAGTTTTTCTGATAAAACTATCATGTCTCATGAAGGAGTAATGTGGTGATTAACAGTTTATAACTTCTAATTGAGGGCTGACTCCGTTACTGTAATCTATTCTTCCTTCTACTTCTTGACCTATAGAGCTATACGAGCTAACAACTTCAGTTTAATGGGATCAGACAGGATGTATGTATGTATGTATGTATGTATATATATATATATATATATATATATATATATATATATATATATATATATATATATATATATAAAACATAACCATACTACCTGCTGGGGTGATAGTTATATAGTGATTTATTCATAACATCAAAGTTTTGAACCCTGCAGTTAGAACTAAGGGATCCAATGTATGGGTCCTGAGGTAATAAATCCTGAATAATTTCCACTCTGATGTGTTGTAAGTTTTATCCAATGCCAACAGTGTTTAATTTTTCACTTTCACCTGTTTTTATTTCATTACATTCTAGCACTAAGTATGTGCAGTTACATAGATCTTAGTACTCGGATGTCACAAAATACTCCACAGATGACCATTTACTATAGCGTGCGATGATCACTCACCTCATTAAGTAAGGAAAACAGTCAGGACTTCATTATATTGGTGTGTTAAAATGATTTCATTCATTTTTGTGCTGTTTTTGACAGGAAGTCCATGTGGAGTTCCACAGTGTGAGTATGTGATAGACTTTGGGGGTTATACAGTGATAGCTTTCTGGGTCAGTTGCATTTTCCAAGCCATAGGTTGACTATAAGTCAAAATGTGATATAATTATAAACTGTAAACACAGCCTAGTAACTTTGGCACTGTTCAATACACACAGCATCATCCAGTGTGTCAACCAGTGGCAGCCAAAAATCCAAACATGTAGTAAATGTCCAATGGCAATTTTTAATTCATAAAACAGTAAAAATGGTTAGCGCTTTCGTGGTCACAAACACCACTTCCTCAGACCTACACAAAAAAACAATGCATTGCCATTCCATTATATATTAAAGCTTTCTAACTCATAACCTATTAGTGCACTCAATCAATAAACCCAACTAGCTAACTAGCTTAACCCCTTACTCTCTATTGCATATTATAAACCATACCAAATTCATAATACATGAGAAAGTTGTCTTTAAAAATATATATACATATTACCACAATACTTTGTAATGTCAAAATGTCATTACACCAAGATACAATAAGTATAAAACATAAATACTTATATCACTTAAAAACAACTAAATGACATTGTTATAAAAATGCAGTAAACTGTCTACAGAGATTATTATTTGAACAGACTCCTGTTTCTGAGGATGGGGCGTATTGCGATATGATCGTTTAACCCATTACCCCGGTCTGCCCTCAGTCTAATTATCCAATGTGTTTCAGATGTTTCCGTTCTATTCCTGATATCACCACCCCTTTCATTACCATACACTTGTTCTATTACTGTAAACTTAAAATTATGACTATGATCTGTGTTTACTACATGTTTCGCCAGTGCATTGGTGGTGGTTCCCTTCCTTATATGCAGGAGATGCTCCCTGATCCTAAACCTGAGCTTCCTATTTGTCTTCCCTACATAAAATGAGAGGCATGCCATGCATCTGGCCAGATAAACAACATTCTTACTATTGCAATCCACTAACGTGTGGAATATGAATCTCTGTTGTGAATCTGGATGTATAAACGTGTTGTTATTCAATATATACGGGCACTGGCTGCATCCATTGCACAAATACGTCCCCTCTTTCCTTTCCTCTGTCTTTTCTGAAACCTTACCATCTATTGGATAGCATAACATCTGCCTCAACGTTCTCTTATTCTTAAATTGGAATCTTGGTCTATCTCCTACTATGCTTTTTATTTCTTCATCTTGAGTCAAAATGGGCCAAAACTTCTTCACTGTTTCCGTTATTAGGTCCATGTTACTACAGTAATGTACCGGTATCCGTAGTGTTTCTTTATAGGGGGCTTCTCATTTTCTTTCAGATTAGTAGCTGCCAATCAAAAGTAAGGTCTACCCCTACTCTTCCTTTGGCCTTTCACATGCTCTAATAACTGTTTGTCTATTTGTATAACCCCTTTCTATCAGACTCTTATCTAGACTGTCAAGTTCATCATTGAACTTTCTTTCATCTGTCGTCAGTCTTGAGGCTCTTAACGCCTGCTCTTTCACTATATTATCAAAAATATACCACGGGTGCATACTTTTCCTATGCAGAAGAGTGTTCCTGTAACATTCCTTTCTAAATACTGATGTCTGAAATTGCCCCTCTGTATCTCTGATAATTTTTACATCCAAAAAATCTGCTTCACTATTCAAGTAATGCATGTCAAATTTTAAGAAAGTTGTACTTATATTAACAGTGTGGTAAAATTGTTGTAGTGCGCTCTCATCACCCTTCCATAATAGGAAGAGATCATCCACAAATCTCCTATAAAATATCACTGATTTCCAGCTATCCTCTTTCCTAAACTGTTCTCTCTCCCATAGGGCCATTACCAGACTGGCGTAGCTATTGGCTCTAGATGTGCCCATAGCTACGCCCTCTTTTTACAGGTATATCTGATGGTCGAATAACATAACATTGTTTTTCAATACTACTTCCATCAATATACAGATTAAATCTACCTGAGTGTGTGAACAAGTTCCATCCTGTTTGAGATACCTGTGGTATATTTTTGATAATAGAGTGAAAGGGCAGGCGTTAAGAGCCTCAAGACTGACAACAGATGAAAGAAAGTTCAATGATGAACTTGACAGTCTAGATAAGAGTCTGATAGAAAGGGGTTACACAAATAGGAAAACAGTTATTAGAGCATGTGAAAGGCCAAAGGAAGAGTAGGGGTAGACCTTACTTTTGATTGGCAGCTACTAATCTGAAAGAAAATGAGAAGCCCCCTATAAAGAAACACTACGGATACCGGTACATTACTGTAGTAACATGGACCTAATAACGGAAACAGTGAAGAAGTTTTAGCCCATTTTGACTCAAGATGAAGAAATAAAAAGCATAGTAGGAGATAGACCAAGATTCCAATTTAAGAATAAGAGAACGTTGAGGCAGATATTATGCTATCCAATAGATGGTAAGGTTTCAGAAAAGACAGAGGAAAGGAAAGAGGGGACGTATTCGTGCAATGGATGCAGCCAGTGCCCGTATATATTGAATAACAACACCTTTATACATCCAGATTCACGACACAGATTCATATTCCACGCGTTAGCGGATTGCAATAGTAAGAATGTTGTTTATCTGGCCAGATGCATGGCATGCCTCTCATTTTATGTAGGGAAGACAAATAGGAAGCTCAGGTTTACGATCAGGGAGCATCTCCTGCATATAAGGAAGGGAACCACCAACAATGCACTGGCAAAACATGTAGTAAACACAGATCATAGTCATAATTTTAAGTTTACAGTAGTAGAACAAGTGTATGGTAATGAAATGGGTGGTGATATCAGGAATAGAATGGAAACATCTGAAACACGTTGGATAATTAGACTGAGGGCAGACCGGGGTAATGGGTTAAACGATCGTATGCCAATATATCCTATCCTCAGAAATAGGAGTCTGTTCAAATAATAATCTCTGTAGACAGTTTACTGCATTTTTATAACAATATAATTTAGTTGTTTTTAAATGATATAAGTATTTATGTTTTATGCTTATTGTATCTTGGTGTAATGACATTTTGACATTACAAAGTATTGTGGTAATATGTATATATATTTTTAAAGACAACTTTCTCATGGATTATGAATAATGAATGTGGTATGGTTTATAATATGCAACAGAGAGTAAGAGGTTAAACTAGTTAGCTAGTTGGGTTTATTGATTGAGTGCACTGATAGGTTATGAGTTAGAAACCTTTAATATATAATGGAATGGCAATGCATTGTTTTTTGTGGAGGTCTGAGGAAGTGGTGTTTGTGACCACAAAAGCGCTAACCGTTTTTACTGCTGTTTTATGAATTAAAAGTTGCCATTGGACATTTACTATGTGTTTGGATTTTTGGCTGCCACTGGTTGACACACTGGATGGTGCTGTGTGTATTGCTTTGTTCTTGGTTTCCAGTGTTTCATTAACACGAGCAATCACTTAGATATTGTGTAGTTCTATTTGGCACTGTTCAGTTTTCAGCATCAACAAATGCATGTTGGTACTGGTATGCAGGCATTACTGACACACGTGTATAGCTGTTTTATGTTACTGTCCTACTGTAGTGTACAGAGTGCAGTGATTACACTCTGAAATCCAGAAAAAGACAAATCAATTAACTACTACCTACTTCACTTGTTAAGATCAGGTATCATGCTAGGCAGTTAAATCTGCCAGTACTGACCAGCAATTGACAGCTTAAGAAAAAAAAGTAAATTTCTTTCTGCCTGTTATCTGTTCTGGTAATGTGACCCTAACTTTGTGTAACATCAGAAAGTGTGTTACTTCCTTTCAGACAGTGTTTGCTAAGTACTTTATGGCTTTGAAAACTGGCAAAACACTTAACAATTTTTTTTCTGTGACTAGTAGTATTCAGTGCACTACAAAACATTATGATTGGATCTCTGATCATAACACTTTATTATATATGTTCTCAACATGGATGCCAAGATTCCCATCTCAAGTTTCACTCTAAATGTGAATTTCATGGCATTCTTGTCTCAAATGCATTATCAGCAGCTTATGATTGGTAACCCACTCATAATCCTCTACAAATAAAGCATTAGCTGTTTGCAGCATACTGATACTGAAGAAGTCTCATTTTGTAGACGAAAGCGCTTATTTGTTGTTGGATTTAAAATAAAGAACTGAAGATTTATCTCACTGGCGATCTGGAACCTTCTTTTGCTTTATTTTTGCTGGTTTGGACTGACTTGTTTGGTATACTGATAATTAATTGTCATGGTTGTAATTTTGAGGTAGATTCTGGAAGTCAAAACATCTGGCAAATTGCCAAGAATAGTTAATTTTGAAATAGTCTATTAGACTGAACTTGGAATATGCTTCTAAATTAATTTTAACCATGTAAAATAACTTTGTCTATAATATGAAACAGTTACAATACAGGCTATATTGTAGTTATATTAGCAAATATAAAAAAAACTGCTGTTTAACTATGTTGTTTTAGTTCAAGAAGTCAAAAGATTTATTCTTACAGATGGGATTAGTTTGTCATTTTGATATATGCATTTAGATTCACGATGGAATACTACTGGTTTGATTTTATATCACAAATAAATAATTTCTTAATGCCACATGGTGATCCGGATTTAGTTACTGAAACAAAGATGTCCAGAAATAACATTTATAAATCTGGTGGTTTTTCATCAGTCATGCTTTAAATTGTCCATATTTTTGTTTTAGGTCCAGTGCTCCTGAACTATGTACTGAAAATGTTTATATCTGGATCAGTAAGGTGATTTTGTACAGCACATGTAAAATGTTCCTTTCCTCATGGAAAATAAGTTTGTATTGCTTTTTTAAAAATGACAGCTGCCATAGTGATGGTTAAAATTGCCTTATAGCCATTGTGTTACAGACTTAATTGCAAATTGCAGTAATACAGAGTCCTCATTCACCAGACTTAATATCAAATTATAAGTTTCTTAATTTGCAGAGCCTCTGCTATAGACCCCCATACAATCATTTTACAGTGAAGCATTAGAAGTAAAGTAATGAAACTCACTACTAACACATTCAGGAAAAATTAGAAGGAAGTATCTGCAATGTAAGCTTTAGGAGAAACATTGAAAAAATGCCAAATCATAAAAGTTGCATTTGCCAAATTAAATGAAGCTTCATATCTTTGACATTTTCAGTATCGTCACCTCATAACCTTCAGCATAACAGTTTAATGATTTTCCCTTGCGGATAACTGCCATAAAAAGAGAGATTCATGAAGCGCAGGCAATATCTTTGCAAAGTTTGAGCAAACTGTGCTTCTAGGGTAAACAAAATTATGTCATGGCGGGTTAGGTCTGAAATATAACAATCACATTAATAAAAATCTTTAAGGAAAACACTTTTGAATTTGAGGTTATTGAAAATTCTCATATTTATAATTATGGCTGTGTTCATTTAATTAAATCTTGCATTTTTCTTGAGTTTTATCCCAGCCCTTCAAAGGATAATTTTACTGATACTACTTTATGACTATCAAGAGGAAAATACAGACGATGATGTCAGAAACATGAACAAACTCTTCTTCTTCTTGAAATGAAAAATACATATATATTAGCCTGGATCTAAATTTGACAGCTGTCACTTAGAATAAATACAAAGAAATGGCTAGTCTGCAAGTTCTGATGAAAACAGAAAACTACCAAGGTTATGAAGCAGGAACTAGAAATTTAAATGCAATAGCACATGTCTTCGCACTATTGGTATTTTCTTTAGTAATTTTCAGTACATCTAAGTTATAATCCTGACACATGAAGGGTTCTGTTAGTTAAGTTAGTTGCTTACCTGGAAGGACATTTTACAGCGACAAAGAAATAAGTCTCAAGACACACACAGTGACTAAGAAAATAACTTTTCAGCCATCACTGAGCTATACCAAGACAGAATCATAGTTCAGGAAGTGAGGACCTACAGATGTTAAAGTGGTGGCTTTTGAAAAGGCTGTTCTAGAGATACTAATGAGGATAATGACATTCATAAACATGGTAATCCATGCATAGGCCTAGTCCACAGGAAAGGGGACTGAAACTCAGCATTCAAAAATCAAAGAAAGGAGATAATGTGCAGTATGATAATGGGGTCTATATTATAAACACGAAAGCTCAAAATAGCAAATAAAACTACAGCAACACATAAAGGTCAATGTAAAAAAAAAGAAGTTATGTACTCACTATAACGTTCCATCTGAGTAGTTGTACTTCATTTGTCTTCAACCTGTGGGAATACAGATCCATATCAGATCCAAGCCGGCAAAGATTCCTAGCATCAGCTCCAAGCTCCAGACTCCTCCCCTTACCCATAATACACCTCCCTTGCCTTCCATCCCCAGATCGAGTTTGCTGAACTTACACTTATAACCTGACTTGATAACATACTTGTGACCTATCCTTATGTAGGCTGAACATGCGCCAAAGGTCCGAGGGAGAGAGGGTGGGATGGTTGAAGATAAATGAAGTATAACTACTCAGATGGAACGTTACGGTGAGTACATAACTTTTTTATGTCAAGTAGTTTACTTCATTTGATCTTCAACCTGTGGGACAGAGTCCCCAGCTTCTAAACTTCTGGGTGGCCCTCATGGAAGGATATTCCTGAGCTCCACGGAGCCAAAGGATGTTCTCCTTCTAGATGTCAAATCCAATTTATAATGGGAGATAAACGTACGAGATGAGGACCAAGTAGCTTCCAAGCAAATGTCATCTAAAAACACCCTAGACCAGAAAGCTGCAAATGTAGCCATGGACCTGGTGGAATGAGCTTTAACCTGACCCATAGGAGACATGCCTTTGTCCTTGTAGACCTGCAGGATGCATGAAGAAATCCATCTCACTATCGTGACCTTGGAAATAGATTTGCCCAATAAGGGTCTATAGAACGAAACAAACAACTGATCAGAGTTACAAAAATTTTTGTCCTGTGTAAATAGAATCATAACTGTCTGTGAACATCCAACATGTATAGTTTGTATTCCATTTTGTTGGTAAAATTGGAAAAGAACACAGGCAAATTTATAGTCTGATTGATATTGACTGGGGATGCCACCTTAGGAAGAAAGGATGGATTGGTGCAAAGGGAAACTCTATCTTTATGAAAAATCATGTATGGGAATTTTATGGACAAGGCCTGCAATTCTGATACCCTCCTAGCAGAGGTAATAGCGACCAGAAAAGCTGTTTTCCATGATAGAAATTTTAGATCAACAGTAGCGGCAGGCTCGAAAGGCGGAGCGACCAGAGCTGGAAGAACCATAGTAAGATCCCACGAGGGGACAGGATCTTTGACCGGGGGGGGTGGCAAAAAAGTGCCCTTAATAAAGGCTTTACACAGTCTAGAAGATGCCAAGGATGCAGAATTCTTGTCCACATGAAAATGAGAAATGGCAGCCAATTGAACTTTGACAGTAGAAGAACTAGCTCCCTGCTGGAAAATATCAGCTAGGAAATCAAGAATAGCGGAAATAGGAGCCATGAAAGGATCTAAACTCCTCTGAAAGGCCCAAAAAGAAAAACATTTCTACTTGCTGTGATAAACCTTTCTGGTTGAAGACTTCTGAGCATCTACCAAAATAGACTTAACTGAGGAGGAAAGTCAGGGAGTCCTAGCAATCACAGGAACCGGAGCAGCCAAGCCGTGAGCTTCAGGCTGTCCACATTTGGATGAGGCATCCCCGATGTGTGTGAAATCAGATCCTGAAAGGGACCTAGGATCCAAGGTGGAGCCAGAAGGTGAGACCAAAGGAAGGGAAACCATACCTGGCGAGGCCAGAATGGGGCAATGAGGATCACCTTGCTCCCCAGTCGACAAGCTTTCTGCAGTAACCTCGGGATGAGAGGGAGGGTAAGCATACAGAAGACCGGGAGGCCAAGCATGAACTAGAGCATCTCTGGGGGACTCCCCCGGCAGGGGGGGTTCAGAGCGAAAAACTGCACTTCATGTTGGAAGGAGATGTGAAGAGATCAGCAGCAAGGTTGACCCCCATATGCTGAAGATCTGTCCCACTACTGATGGATTCAGAGACCACTCGTTAGGCATCAGAATGGTCCAATTTAGCCTGTCCGCTAAAATGTTGGACCATCCCAGAATGTGCATTGCGATAAGAAAGCGACCGGTGGAGATTGCCCATTCACACACTCTCATGGCCTCGCGACAAAGGGGGTAAGATCTGGTCCCTCCCTGTTTGTTGATGTACCAGGCTACCGACATGTTGTCTAATTGAATAGCAATCATCCCAAGAGGAAGAAAGGCATGAAGGGCCTGCAGTACTAGAAGGACTGCTGTCATCTGTAGGACATTGATATGCAAACTGGTCTCCATGGGGGACCACAGGCCTTGGACTGTCCTGCCCGATCAGTGCCCCCCCACCTGATTTGGGAGGTATCCATGGTCACTGTGGCTTGGGCCGGGACCGGAATGAAGGGTTGTCCTTCCAAAATGTCCGGAGAGCTCATCCACCATATGAGGGACTACTGACACACTTGACTTAGGTGGATAGGATAGGTTAGTGGTAAATCCAACAGGGAACACTGAGCCACCAAAGTCCATTGAAGAATCTGCATGTGTAGTCAGGCACATGGAAGGAGAGTTATGGTCGCCACCATCGAGCCTATTGCCCTCAATACAGATTCTGCTGTCAGGAGATGAGAATGGTAAATTAGGAAGACATGCATCTTGAGGTTTTGAACTCTCTCTCAGGTCAGGAAGACTTGGCCCTAGAGTGTGTCTATCCTGGCACCAATGTAGTCTATCACCTGTACAGGCTCTAGTAGAGATTTGGATGTGTTGATTGTGATACCCAAACTCAGGGCAAGTGTCAGAAAGTAGTCCCTAGTTTGGGAAAGTAGACACGTGGTGGGAGCAGTGAAGAGCCAATCATCCAGGAACAGATAGACCTGAATCCCCTGAAGCCTCAGGTGAGCCGCTACCACTGCCATCACTTTGGTTAACACCCTAGGGGCTGTAGTGAGCTGTAGGGGCTGTAGTGAGACCAGAGGGTAGGGCTCAAAATTAGTAATGATTGGCCCCTAGCCAGAAGCAGAGGAATCTCCTGTAAGCATCCTGAAGATCTAATGAGCACATGCAGTTACTCTGTTGCGGGTATGGCATGATGGACTATAGTGTGACCATCCAGAACTTTTCTTTGGCCACTGACTGGTTCAGGGTAGAGAGATCCAGAATGGGCCTTAAGTCCCCATTTTCTTTGGCACCAAAAAGAACCTGGAGTAGAAGTCCAATCCAGACTGATCTGGGGGAACGGTTTTGATGGCTCATTTTCCTAGCAGCTTGGAAATTTCCTGTGTTGCTGCCTCCCTTTGCATGGGGGGAGCATCCGAGAGGTGTTTGGGAGGGGTTGGAGAACCCAGGAAGGGGACAGAATATCCTCTGGATATGATTTGCAGCATGCAGAGGTCCGTTGTTATGGACTCCCAAGCCACTGGGTACAAGGACAATCATCCCCCTCAGGGTTGCTGCCCGTGTCTGTCCGAGAAAGGTTCTCAAGACCCAAAGTTTCATGGACCCCTTCGGCTTCTGGGCCAGCATCCATTCTGTCCCCCTCTGCCTCTAGGGGAAGAAGAGCCCTGAGTGTCCCGGGAATACTGAGACTTCCGGAACCACATCTTCTTTTGCCCTCTCTGGTTCCGGAAAAAGGATGTTTGAGGGATAGAGAAGCAGATCCCAATGTCAAACAGTGACTTCCCATCCTTCTCACTCTGGACTAGCATCTCCTTGATGGTCTTACCAAAGGAGACATCGTCGGGAGGTGTCCTTGGGGAGCCCTCCCCCTCATCTAAGTCTGTGTTCTCAGTTAGGGACTCAGGGGAGTCCAAGTGCCTCCTCTTACATGTATGCTTGCGAGGCACATCTCCCTTGGGGCTCTCCGGGGAGAGATTGCAAGCCATTTGTTCCTCTGGGGGAACCATCTGGGGCTTTTTGGGCATGGGCTGTCCCTCTGGTAAGACGACGGGGACTGGAGACAGAGCCGAGGAGGTCTGGGTGGAGCCAGAGGGGGCAATAAGGGGCTTCAATCCGATGTAGAGGACTCATTCTAAATGTCGAAGGAGAGTGGACCTACTGTGATGCCAGTAAGGAAGCCAATCTCCCTGGGTCCGATGCAAGAGTCGGAGCTGGACCCGAAGTGTCTGGTGCTTCGAGAGAGGAAACCTGGGCCAACAATGTCAGAGATGATGGTAAAGGTTCCACTCCCTCGGATCCAACCCCCAGGCTCTAGCTCTGAGAGCAGCTCGGATCCAAACTGGTCAGATCCGAGATGCTCCAGGCAGCTGCAGGCATCGAGGATGCGAGGACCATCGGTGCCAATGCCCCTACCAAGGCCAACCTTGGATCCAAGAACTCCAAAACCAAACGTCGGATCAGGGAAGGAGTAATAGGCTGAAAAAAGAGAAACAAGCTGCCCCCTCCTGAGGGAGGGGTGCTGTCAAGACCCCCATCTGGATCTGTGTACTGATAAAGTGCCGCATCATCTTATCCAGATCCATGTCTGAGAGAGACTGGGTGGACCGAGATGAGGCCACAGACTCTGACTGGTCTGGTTGGGGAGCTGAGGCCCAGGAGACTAGACATGCCTTCTCTGTTTCCAGGGAGAACCTCGGAGATCAGAGCCAAGGGGAGTCATGGATCCAAGTGGATTTACTGGGTGATGCGAGGTCCGGAGACCTCTTCCTATTGTCTTTTGTCCTCAACTCTCTCTTCTGCTCTCTACCCCTCCTCTGCTTCACTACCACAGGCTTAGAAGTGGGCGTTTGAGTCCCAGCCTGAGAGGGAGGGGAGGCCAGAGGCAGAGAAGCCGGAGAGGCAGCCATGACAGCCGCTGTGACTGAAGCCGAGGATGAGGAGGGAGGATCAGTGGCAGGAAGAAGCCCCTTAAGGGCCAACTTGGCCTTTCTGTCTTTCAAAGCCCGGGGGTTGAACCCTGCATGGATGGCACAGTCAGCATTAATGTGGGCCACACCTAAACACAGTACACACAGAGTGTGGCCATCCACTGGCGAGAGCTTATGGCTACACTTTGTGCAGCACTTAAAAATAAGCTTTTTGGCCATACTATGGAAAGAAAAGAAAAACTTTCCACTTAAACCTTTTGCCACTCACCACACACTAAACTGACTAGAAAGGGGGCACACAGACAAACTATACTATCTCACAACTACTACAAGCCTACATACAACACCAAAACGATTGGAGGGGAGAAACGGTACCTATGCTAATCTAAAATGGCTAATAAAACAAAAATTATTAAACTGTCAATCCAAGAAAAATACCCTGCTAACTGGAGCTCCAGAGACACGATGCTTTCACAAATCGCGGCAAACAAGATCTGGGGATGGAAGGCAAGGGAGATGTATTATGGGTAAGGGGAGGAGTCTGGAGCTCGGAGCTGATGCTAGTAATCGTTGCCGGCTTGGATCCGATATGGATCCGTATTCCCACAGGTTGAAGATCAGATGAAGTAAACTACTTCAGATGAGCAGAATATGTAATCGGTGAAAATGAAAATGCCGAATGTATTTGCTTGGCCAGCAGAGCGATCGTGGGGGTGAGGAAATATATCTTTTTCCCCAGTGTACTGTGGTCTTGGAGCTGGTGTATTTAAGTAGGGGGGTACAGGGGGGCTTGCCCCCCTGCAAAAGTGTGTTAATTTAATTTTATTTAGTTAGTTTGAGCTTACCTGGGTGGTGATGTTGGTTGACAAAATACGTTCGGTGTTTTCATTTTCATCGATTACATATTTCACTCTTTTTGTACATCGACCTTTATGTGTTGATGTAGATGTATTCAGTGTTTACAGCTTTCATGTTTATAATATAGACCCTGATAATGGCAGGTATCTGTGCACTGGACCAATCTGTTCTATGTAGCCACCCCACCCCACCCCTGTAACATCACTCTTATACTTCTCCACTCATGCCCACAACTCCGCCCAGAACCACACCCTTTAAAGAGATAATACAAACCTATTAAATAGCTACCACTGAAAGTAATCTCTACCACTATACTCTCAACATCATTGCTCACACCCAATACTAATGTCCCTGTTCCACAATTCTACTTTAACAGTAACACAGCTACTGCATTTAGTCTTATCATTTACCTTTACCATTACAGTTCCAGTGAAAACTCCCTCCCTCTCTCCTCTCCATCAAACTTCTCCCCTCTAAAAAGTTTGTCAGTACTAACCTACGTTCCACATATGCAACTTACCTCTCCATCTTCTGACTGCTGCACAGTGGTCACATATCCTTTAATGTACATAACACTTCTCACTGTAATCTTTCTACTACACCAAACAAGTAGGTAACAGCTCCCTACCAAAATAATCCATTCTGGTTCACCCAGCAATTAAAGATAACCTCCATTACTGACCCATCAGATCACTTAACCTCACCACACTTGCTCCTCACCTTCACTGCAAATGCCTCAAAACCTGCTTCGCCTACTAAACACACTCTTCACCTAATCATTCCTCCAGGTTAATAATATGTATATTCAGTCAGATGGTTAACAACCAAAACAGTCCTGTGATTCATTTTCAAACAGATACCACTTACATAAATTGTACTACTATACAGATGTTTTGAACCTAACTCAGGACCCCAACAGTGTTCCTTGCCCACCATGTTGAATGCAAGTAGCATAGTAAACAATTTAGAACAATTTCATGTGTTTGTATTCCATATTAATCATGACATTCTGGCCTTCTCCAAATCAAGGGTCAAACCAGACACTCCAAACCGTAGTAACACTCCCTGGTTATTCCTACCTATTCAGCTCATCAAGAACAATATAAAAATCAACACCCAAAAGTAAAGTCACTCAACTAATGACCATGACCCAAACTGACAAAGCATCATGGTCACCGTGAACAACATATACAACCTATCCATAGCAACAGCTTATCTCCCCCTTAAGCAGATATTGCATAATTCAAATCCTTAATCTCAGTCATTGTAGATAATTGCAGACCCTAAAAAGCATTATCATCTCAGAGGATTTTATTGTCCATCTTCAACTCAGGATGGGCAGAGACAAAAGCCTGCCTAACTAGCCTCAGCCTCATACAACCAATAAAAGACGATACCTGACCTAACCTAGCTTCAGGTTACTACTCCTTACCTGACCTACTCATCACAAATGAGACTTCTTCTCTTCATAAAATCTCCATCCCACCTCCCTGCATAACTGACCACTGCACAGTAACCTTTGCCTTCAAACCTCCCACTCAGAAATAGGCCTCACCCTCATAACTTTCTAAACAAGATCTCTACAGAACATCCAGAACCTACATTCTCAACTCTCACAAGACACCTGGCCAAGGATGATCTCCTTGACATAACCAATAACCTTACTACTTTCTTATTCACTTCCCAGGATAATTTCCCATAAGTCTTCAAACCCCATAAGCCTTAATCATAAATCTCTCATAACACAAACGAGGATCTTTTTGTCGCTTTTGCTTCTGGGCTGAGACTGAAAATGACCCAGATGGATCAGCATTCTACCCTGGTTAATAAATAAATAAATAAATAAATAAATAAATGTAGAGTATGTGCTCTGGTACCATTCTGTATAGATAAATGTAATAGGCAATCCAAAACAAGGTAACTATACACCATGCCTGTCAGTGGGCATGGAGCTACAGTGCAAAGAATGAGCTGGACTAAACAGCTTTTATACACTGTACAGACGGTAATGCAATGCTGAAATAGGGCTTGAAGTACAGATGATGATGATGCAGTCCACCCCACCCAGGCATCTCCTTGCAATATACCGACAGGAGTAGCTTCACTTTGTCCTACTTTTCTACATCCCACTGCATTAGTAAGCATCCCCAGTACCGGCAGCTCATCACTGAGGTCAGAGCAGTGACACTTATAGGCTCATGGCTTAATAGGTAAGTAGTAGACTAGCTGCCCTTGTGGGACATCTTAAGCCTAGACGGTTTCCCTTTTTGTGCTTGAATTAATCTATGCCATGTGGTTGGAGATTGGTCTTACCTCTCACATGGTCAATAATTATATATTACCCCTTATGAGAATAACTGTGATCATACCATAGATAACACGAGGAGACCCATGCATGGGATAAAGCATTTAGGAGCTACCTGTGTCCATTATTAGTACAGGGGTCAGGCCCGGGGTACATTTTCTGTTTACCATCCATAGATCAAAGTTGTGCTTGAATATGGACAGGAATAAGCTTTGTTTTATGTGGATGGGGAGCCTGCTCCAGAGCATTCTTACACATACTTGGGGGATTGCATGTAGCTTCAACTATCTAAGGGAGTTTATAAACTGTTCTGTCAGATAATGTGTGAGTGAGTTTAGAAACTACACTGTCATGTCCTGTGTAATGGATAAGGAGTTCTTTCATAATGCACAGCACTTCTAGGCACACATATATGTGGCCCTAGGTAGTGGGTTTGTATGTGCAGTAATTTACTGTTGTTAATGTTTGCTATCATTGTGTTAAAATTCACTTAAAGCTAGTAGAGTGCCTGCAGTCTTCCCTTTTATCAGGAATGCACACCTGTGCAGTTTGCCTCCCTAGTTACGTTGATGCATATACTCTGTACACTCCTGAGAGGTGCTTGTGTCCTCAGAAACTATCAACAGCAGTATATACCTGCAGGGTGGATGGTGCAGCATGTCTGTATGCATATCTCGGCAGGATATGTGTTTGCATGATGTGGGAGTTAGAATCCTTTTCTAAGCATTTCTAGATCATGGCACACAGGCTGCACTACTACATGCCAATTTGTAACCAATGATCTAGTTTGCATGGACTTCATGACCTGTATTGGCATGTGTAGTGTAGTAGAAATTTTCAGTATGCTGTAATTCTGACATGTTACCTCTGCTCTCCAGCTATTGGCTGCAGAAGTCATTTCATGCATTACATTCATGCTAATGTGAATCTGCTACAATCCACTTCAGGTACTCAGGCATACAATGTTTATGAAGCACAGTGCCATTTATTTGTGTGTTTATTTATTTGAATTTATTCGCCAGGGTCCAGAGTAGACTGTTGATTATTTCTAACTAATTGTGGCCTCATCCCAGGGAAGTTTAAGGTATATATTTATGGTATGCATACATTTGTTTGTTTGCCTCTTGTTAACTGAGAAAGTGGGCTAATTTACTGACCCTTTTATGGCATGGCCTAGGCCATAACAGCAATTTAATGCAGTGTATACATTAAGAATACAGGTTAAATGAACATAGTCATAAATTAAATCTAGTAGTTTAGGAGCAATTGCCGATAGTATAATCAATAAGATTACAGCGCAGTAAGTATATGAAGTTAAAATGTACAGTAGGTTTATCGCATCCTTAGCTTATTCAGTGAAGCACTTAAACTTAGCAGCGTGGAGCAGTGTGGTGGTCACAGCTTCAGAAACTCCTTCAGCACAACTACTGCTTTACTATCTGCTATGGACTCTATGTGTACTAATATCAATAAGGGACTAACCACAGCAGGAAGTTCTGTAGAAATGACCAGGGTATTCAAAATGGTCAACCTCAACTTACTCCTTATCAAAATGACAGTTATTAACTTTGGCAAAAATACTATTAAATGATTTGAAAGTTACAACTGTAATAAAAAAGTTTCAGATGCCGTCTAGCAATTTTTAAACCAGCCATGATCACTGGAACTCATTAAGTATAAGTTCTAGGGCCCTTCCCGTCTCACTATTCATTAATGACCTTCCTATACACATTCCTTCCTTAAACATCATACTTTACGCAGATGACATTCTACTATTCCAATGACATTCTTCTACTCCAATAACATTCGACTACTCCAATGACATTCTACTACTCCAAGCAAACAAATGCCCCTCCTTCACTGCCATTTCAGCTTCAAAAATCCTTCAACAACCTATGCCACTAGCCTCATTCTAACAAATTCCTGATTAACCACAGCGCAACTAATGTAATTTTCTTTTCTTCATCTCAAAAATCCCACATTCTACCTCCCGTTACTATCTCAGAGAATAGGAATAATGACAGTACCTTTGGCACTGTGCATAAGTACTTCAGCCTCACTCATAATCCATATTTACCTTCTCTTTTCTGACAAAATAATTAATAAAATTCAATCACAACTAAAACTCTGCTACAAAATATACCATCTTATCTCCCTGGCAGGTAGAAAAGCTCTGTCCAAAAATGTACTGCTTCCCAAACTGGAATATCTTTTACCATTTTGACATTTCATTCTGCCTGTAATACACATAGAATAGAGACTACAGAAAATAGGATTTGCAGATTTTCACTCCTTGCCAACTCACATTTTTACCACTGCTCATGCTGCAGAAACATATGTAGCTCCCAAGTATTGGGAGAGCTACATATCTAAGAGACTCATTGAAATTCAAAGTACTAAAAGAAGGTTGTTATCCATCACTTAAAAGATTACTCCCTTCAAAGAATAGTCATACTGTCTTAAAAGCTCCCACTATAAAAGCATCACCCTTAGTAGACCACCATTTAAGATAACTGTGGGCAAGTGCTCATGCTTCAGATTCATACCTCTCAACCTGGAAACATCAAAAATCTGGACAAAGGCCCATGAAAAATAGGTTCAAATCTGTACGCTAATTAACATAAATTGTACATACATAATTATGTGACCCCTCCCACTCCAATGGAATTGTGGGATACTAACTTTCAAATGCAAACTGGAGAACAGACAACCAAAATATGGCCCCAGAGTCACACTGCAGCCATTCCAATGTCCCATTACTTGGCTATTTCTCCCCACTTACATTGAACTCTGTAATGTGCATACTCCTTTACTTCTATTATTATCTGGATTTTATTTTAAACTTTTATTTTACATTTTATAGCACAAACACTAATAGACATCTGCTAAACAAAGTAATACAGTCTCACAATGAAAATAGACTTAACATTAAAAGTTGGTTCTTCCTTGTCTGTGTGTGTATGCTTATGGCAGGAGGGAAAAGAGAAGACAACTAGGAAGGGGCCAGTTTTTTAATAAGCTTACATATGCAGAACACATGACAAAATTTCTAAATGAATAAAACTATTTTAAATAAATGTTAGGCCTTAGGAGAGTGCTTGTATACACTGAAATATCTGTACAGAAGGATTATCAAAGAGGAAATCCCTTGCAAATTACTCCAATGAGTTGATATATTTTTACTAAAAAAGGCAGATCTGCAAGCAATTATGTTATGTATTATCTTGACCTGTAAACCTTCCACCCAAAATTTAAAACGCTCTGCTGCTATGACAAATTATGAGCTATAAACCATTTCTTTCTGTTTTAAATAATATCTAATAATTGCAAATTCTTCAGTTTGGCTCTTTTATTCTCAGTTAAGTATAACGAACATAACTTTTCTTAATATATTTTAACTACCTGTTGGACCAGTTATTTGTTTTTGGTTGTGTTTTTCTGGTAATAAAAGGAAATATAACAACAAATGCCAACATGTAATGTCAATAAGCAATGTTTTGGATGGTGATCGGCAGTATCTACCCAGTAATGCTTCACCCCTTCTGGCCTACCTACAACACCTGTGGGTAAACACTGCAGAAAGCACATCCTCAGCACTGATTATTGCTTGAATATCCCATCAAAAGGAAAGAAAAGGCTTTACAGCAAGCACTTGTTAGGTTTCCCATCACACACACACAGACACACACACACACACACACACACACACACACACACACACACCTCCCAGAAGCTGCCGTTTGAGTACATAAGAAGCTGAAGCTGCCATTGTACAGATATAACACACAGTCTTAAAGAAGCTGCCATTGTACAGAAATAAATTACATCAACCTCCCAGGAGCTGCCATTTGAGTACAGAAGAAGATGAAGCTACCATTGTACAGACATAACACACACACACACACACACACACACACACACACACACACACACACACACACACACACACACACACACACACACTTAAAGAAGCTGCCATTGTACAGAAAGAAGTAACAGAAACCTCCCAGAAACTGCCATTTGAATACAGAAATAAGTAATACACACTCAAAGAAGAAGCTGCCGTTGAAATAATTAACAGAAACTTCCCAGACGCTGCCATTTGAGTACAGAAATAAGTAACACAAGCCCACCCCCTCCCTGCTACTCAACTGTTTGAGTACAAATAAGTAACAGAAGCCTGTGAAGCTAAGAGACACACAGTTAAGCCATTTGAGTACATAAATCATAAGCATTACATAAACTTTAAGCACAGTTTCTCCTGCCTGCAGCCATTAAGTAAAAGAAGCTGCCATTTGAGTACACAATAAAAGTATCCAAGTTACATAAATAAGCACAGTTTCTCCTGCCTGCAGCCGTTAAGTGCCTAAATAAGTAATAGAAGCTGCCATTTGAGTACACACAATAAAAGTAATCAGGTTACACACCTTAAAGAAGCTGTCATTGTTTGTGTACAATAATAAGTAATAGAAACCTCCCAGAGCCTGCTGTTTGAGTACAGACAAGAAATAAGTAATACAAGCCAACCCCCTTCCTGCTGCCTGGCTGTTTGAGTACAAATAAGTAACAGAAGCCTGTGAAACTGTGAGACACACAGTTAAGCCATTTGAGTACATAAGTCATAAGCATTACATAAACTTTAAGCACAGTTTCTCCTGCCTGCAGCCATTAAGTAAAAGAAGCTGCTGTTTGAGTACACACAGTAAAAGTAATCAAGATCAAGTTACATAAATAAGCATAGTTTCTCCTGTCCTGCCTGCAGCCGTTAAGTGCATAAATAAATAAAAGATGCTGCCATTTGTCATATTTTTTACCTGGAGGCTGGAGGAGGACTGTAGCCGAGCCAGGGAAGAAAGATGATTACCTGAACACAGACCAGTCTGCAGAAGCTGACATCATGACGTCAGAAGTAAAAAAAAAAAAAAAAAAACAGAAAATGTGGAAATTAAAGAAAACATGTGGGAATTCATGGCACCCCAATGTTCTGCCCTCAAAACTGGTATTTTCCAAGGAATTCGGTAGAGTTGAGAGGACTGGTCAGACTTGGCTTTGCATTATGGAACAAACTTTCCTCTGAAATAAAGTATATAGCATCTCTATCAAAATCCAAAAAATATCTATTTTAACATTTCCTCAAAATGCTAAATGCAAGTGTTTTAAAGACTATGGATGATTACTAAACTCTACAAAACCAATAGTCTACTGTGATTAGCAACCATTGAAGTCCACCTGCATATTTGTTTTTATTAATTAGTAAAACAATGTATAATACTAAGTGATAAATCATTTGTATTATCTATTTTATTTTAGACAACAGTAATCCCACCACTACTTTGTAAATATATCTCTGTACTACTGTCATTCTATTGCTTCACTTTGTATGTTTTCTAATGTTTTCTCATGTATTGCTTTCTGTAATCTTTTTACTTGGTCTACACTGCTTGCACTTCTGTCCCCAGTCAAGGTTGAAAAGGGTCCTTGGACTGTTACCAAATAAAAAATAAATAAATATGTGCATGCATATGTACATACATATATAAAAAAACAACTAAGCTACTAAGTTCATAGGTTACAAAGAGGAGGGAGATACTACAATATGTCTATCCAGTGACATCATATGTATGATATTTCCAGAGGCTCAATGAGTTAATTCTTAGTCTGCGGGTAACTTCTTTTCATAGGAGCTTTCTTAGCTCAGATTTAAATTTTGTTAATGTTTGCAGCATTCTGATTTCATTAGAGAGTGTATTCCAGCTGACTGTTCGTGGTCTAGAAAAGACCCTCTCTCTTATAGTGGTTTTGAAGTATAGATGAATATGTATAAGCTTATTCTCCTGGCTGGACCTCAGGGAATAAGTTTGTTCTTTGAAGGAAAGTTTTGCTTTTAGTTGGAGATAGTAACCTATTTTATGATTTTAAACAGTAAGGTCCTTACTAAGAAAGTCCTTCTATGGGTTACAGGAAGCCACCTGAGCCCCTTTAGCAGATTGCAATAAATACCATATGGGTCAGCTAGTAACGCAAATCTGCAGGTCTTATTTTCATCAGATTGTAATATTTCAGTATTTTATGGAGTTGTAGAGTTATCAATGGAAGGATGTATTTTTGTTTGTAAATCAGAATGTTTCTAGCAAATGTTGTCCTAGCAAGTAGTGATTAAGATCTTATAGCATAGTTAGAATTGTTTAAATACTCTGCTTGTAATACTGCCAATATGAAGTTTAAAATTGAGAGTAAGATCCAGTGGGAGTACTAGGTATTTCAATTTATATACATCAGGAATATCATTGCATAGCCTGTCTTTCAGTACTGTATGCTGCCGCAAATATGATAATTTATGTGGTGTGGCAAAAAGCTAAATGTTTGCTTTCTTTTGGATAATTAGCAATTTAACGTTAGTAGCCCACTTTTGCAATTCAGTAAAGACTTTTGGAGTTGGTATTGTAATTCAGTGGGGACTTTGTAGCTTTCAGTGAGCAAGACATCATCGGCATATAATATGGCATTCAGAAGTAGAAGGTCATAGAGGATGTCATTAATGAATAGTGAAAACAGAAGGGGAGTAGCATCTAGCCCTGGGGGCACCAATGTAAATGCTTCCTTTATCAATGAACTGATTGATATAGTAGACTTAAATGATTCTATCTGCAAGGTGACTTTGAAACCATGTAATTTTCTTAAAATCAGAGTTCAGTTTACTCAGTTTGTTTAGTAATAGATTATGGACAACTGCCCCAAAACTCTAGCAAACTCCACAAAAACTCTATCTGTAATTAAGTCATCATTTATATTGTAATAGATGGCATCCATTGTAACAACTACAGCTACTGTAGCGCTGAAGGCCTTTGGAATCCATGCTGGCAATCAGATATTAGGCAAAGTTATTAAAATATTTGAAGATTCATTTATACAGAAGATTTTCAAATATTTAAAACATACGTTAAAAATGGATCTATAGTCTTTTATATCATTAGCTGAAGATAGTTCGGGGAGTGGGGTGATGATGATGATGTGTTTGAAGACAGCATCTCTATCTTTAATAAGTGGACCCCATCTTCATGGTACATTTCAGGCCACATGTCATTTGTGGTGGGGTGCACTATATAAATCCCTCCAACCTCTTCCATTAAGTTGTTAACCCTATTCCTAACCTACTCTACTGCTATAATGGATGAGACTGTATACTAATTAAACCTCTGTACCACTTCAGACCAAATAAAACCAGCCTGAGGCTACCACTGTTTTAACATTTTGACATGATGCTGGCCCAAATCCATCCCATATTTGATTTGACCAGTTATTCTAGTCAGAGCCTGCTGTTCTGAGGTGTTTCCTCTTCAAGGGCCTAATAAGTTAGCAATCTGCTCTATGATTGCTGCACTGTCTCCTTGACTGGAAAATATTCTCCCCTTTGCCCTCAGCCTAGTTATATTTCTGTGAATGCCCAGCTCTGTTCCATATTCATCTGTCTCCTTATGCATGTCAAGTGACCAGTTCTCCTTTGCACTTATCTTTCATACCTCAACATTAATGCCTTTTGGCCTATTTTTCTCTAAGCTGTTTGCTTATTCCTCTCAGCCAGTGCATGCCCGTGTGCTCTGTGTTCTCTGGGCATCCATCCCCTCTTGTCTGTCCATTGCATATCTCATGCTTCTTTTACTTGCTTGGCTCTTCCTTCCTTTTTCTATCCTCATCTGTCATAAACACCTCAGCGAGAAACCCACCTTCTTCAAAGTAATCTTTATTAATTAATCATTCAACCAGTTTGCACTTCATGCTGTTGCAGAACATTGCCTGCTTCTTACTCAGGTGACTGTTGTTTTCTACTCTAAGACCTTTGTTGCTTCTGTACCTCTTTCTGGGCTGTCTGTTCATCTCAGTATCTTGTTCCTTGGCCACTGTATCCCTTTTCCCAAATTCTTTGGAATCACTGTCCCTGTGTTGGATTATAGAGCTTATGCTTGCTGTTACACTAATGAATTCCACTATGCTCTCCTTTTTGAATTTAGGATTGCATGTAGCTGACGTTACAATTTGCTTTCCATCTCTTGTTCTCTCACTGGCATGTGCAATCATAAATCAAACTTTCTCAATGATCCACTTGCTTATAACAGTGCCTAATGGGACCACTGGCATACCTGTCAGTGATGCTTGTGACTGTTATCTCTTCTTCTAGCTCCTTCAGCTTATTTGTTTATTCTCAGCTCTATTGTTCTACCCTTTCTTACTTTTTTCTTAAGAATGTATCACATGGTATCATCCTAGTATATGTCCATCTGCAGAACTCAGCAATGTGTTGTAGCAAACTGGTTGCTTATTTTTATAACTGCCTAAATCTAATGAAAAAACAGTAGAAATGCCGAACCACTAGGAATGAACGAGAACTTCTTTATTAAAATACAAATGACTGAGCACTTTCACTTTAAACATTCAAAGGCTTCTTCAGAGTCATTTGCCATTAATATAACACCGCCGTTAAATAGCAAAAGTACATGTGATAAAACAACCAACCAGATACATCTTAGCCATTTTAAATAGACAACAACCTCAATTTAAAGTGACATTACCTAACAAGTCAGGTTAAAAAACATTTTTTATACATATTTCATGGTTTTTTTTAAACCAACTACTGCAAATCATGCAACAAAATTGGGTTGCAAAAACCCTTTGAATCTTTTTCAGTGGTGTTGATGTTCGCCTCGTTATTTCTAACTATATAAATAAAGCTCTTTGTTTTAGTATTGGAATTAAAGAGATGTTATCATTAAGCCCTGGTGCAACTGTAGAGTTTAAACTAAGTTGCCATCTAAACTCTCTTGCCTCTACCTAATTTGTCATCACCTCCATTTTCTATGAATAAAACTCTGTCTATCATAAAAAAGATAAACCTTTTAAAATTAGTACATTTAGTACTGTGAAGATAGAGATCATTATGTACATCCTTATTTTTGATTGCTTTAATGTGCTCACTAATTCTATCCCTGAGACTACGTGTAGTTTTACCAATGTAGAATCCAGGGCAGGATGTACAGGTTGCTAACTAAACCATCATGGATGAATTACAGTTGCATTTTCCAGGGCATTTTAAAAAAACGTTGCAACTGGCCACCGAAACATAAGGGCCATCATTAATGAACTTGCAGTACCTGCAAGCCCCACATTTAAACATTAATGACCTATAGCCCATTTGTTTATTTCTGTCACATTGCCCTTCCAAAATATTTTTGATGTTTTTGCCCCTACTATACACCATTTGAGGTTTTAAACCAAGTTTTTCCTTTGTCTGTTGTTCCAAACAAACAAACAAACATCCCAACATCTATTAATAGTGTTGACTAAACTCGGAGTCTGGTCATTGTAACGCAAAATAATAGCGTCACCTTCCCTTATTTTTTTGGTAGTTTGCAATCGATTACCTCCAGTTCCTACAATGGGCTGATAAAACAAATTTCTTATGAGCCAGGAAAACCTCACCATCTGCCCTGTTATAATACTTTTCCGTCGATGTTGGGGATGACAACTATGGTAATGAAGTAAAGTATTAGAAAACGTTTCTTTCCTAAAGCCAGCACTGTGTAATTTGTCATCGTCATCATTTACCCAAAGGTAAGCAAGCAAGCTCCACATTTTTATTGTTTTTTTGTTGAATGGTCAGTGTGCCTGTTGGCACAAGTGTTGTGTTTTTTTGTTAATAGTTTTGTATCCTGCCCCTGGGAATGAGCGTGTTCTTTACGTGAAATTGGTAAATGGAAGCACTCTTGGGTGAACTGTTTGCTTCTGTGCAGAAACTATCCATGTTGTTGTTAAAGGACAGACTGAGAGATGCTGAGGAGAAGTCCTTAACCAGTTCCTAAGCAGAATTGTTCACCCTCCATACTCCGCTGTTAACAGAGAGTGGAAATATAACTATGACAAGGAATCACAATCTACAAAGTAGAAGTGATATGTCGAGCTGGTTTGCAGCACTGGAAGTGGATTTTGGAGAAGGAACGAGTGAGAAGACTAATATGCCAACGCTAAAAAAACAGATAATGAACTTCGAGAAGTTATGCAAAAAATATAGGTCTTTACAATTAGATAATGCTTTTCTAATGAAACTGTTCACGCTCAAACAAGTCCCGAAGGGGTTGAGACTGTGGAAACTACCTTTGGGGATCGAAATTGGGTCCACAGCATATCGTGAACTAATTGAGCTTTTCGATAAGGCTGGATTGGAAATGTTGGCTATAATTATAAAGAACAATCAAGGTAAGTTGACTGCACTACAAATTTAAATAATTGTTTTAAATCAAAGCATTGCAAATGACCTGTTATTTGAGCAATACAACCAAAAGTACTGTAAGGTGCTACGTGATGTGGAGGTTTTTGTTAAAACCAACCTAAATATTAAAAAAGCGGAAATTGATAAGAGATACTGCTGACTATAAAAATAATCAAGTCTACCCCCATTGGTGCTAAAACTAGACCCACTATTAAAGTGGAGCAAGATAGTGAGAGGGGAAATTACTTTAACATTCAAAACTCCACAAGAAATGAGGATAACACTTTTGGAGAAGAATGCGATGAGGAAGAAGTTTTTTTAGGGCAAGACCCTCAACCCAGGAGGTCAGAACGCTTGAGAAATCAAGTGAACTAACCCCAGGAATCAACAGAACTATTCTTACAACAGAAGGCAAAGGGGTGGGGGGAGAAGGAAATGGAACCCGTAGATGTTGTTATTAAACAAAGTACTGTAAATGGACACAACATTGAAATGAATGAGATAGACTTTTACAATGATTTAGACATCAGTGTGGAAACAAATTTAGACACACTTTTCGAATGTGACATTATTAAAAAAATGGGGATTGGCAATCTATAATTTTAGTGACCTAAATGTTGGTGAAATGCATTTTTATTTGTTGAGAAAGGGACTTTCCTTTGTTTCGGATTTTAACTCAGACATAGCAGACATTTTAATTAGTTTGAAACTGTATGTAAGGCAGTTAAACTTGAGATTATTTTTTCAAGGGGAATCCACTTGAAATCTGGAGTGGCGACTTAACTTGAGATGGAAAAGTGTGTTTATTCCCCTTAATAACTCTGAAACAGCACTATTTGAACAAATGTGTGAAACAGAGATTAAGGAAGTAACAACAAGGAGGTTGCACTGTCAAGGGAATTTAACAGCAGAAAAAAAGGAAGTTCTCACTGATTTGGTCAGAGATGAAAACATTCGAATTATGAAACCTGACACAGGTGGAGGGTTGGTCGTTATGCCTCAGACTGATTATGTTTCAAAAATGTTTGATGTTCTTAATGACCCCTCCACCTCTTCTAGGGTTTTTAAAAATGAAGTAAATAGGGCATGCATGAGAATTGATTTCTTTCTATCTGATGCATTTTTCCAAGGAGTTATCAATCAAAATGACTTAAGATTTTTAACTGTAGAAAAAACAATAATACCCAAGATATTCAGCATCCCTAAAATCCACAAGAACCCACAAAATCTACCCTTTAGACCCATAGTAGCAGCTAAAGGATCATAAACGGAACCACTAACAGCATGGGTGGATAAAGTGGCAGGACCAGTGCTGAAGGATGCCAAACACATTGTCAGATATTTCTGGCACTGCCTTGAAAGATTAGGATTAAATAAGGATGCAGGCTACTCTTTTAACAATAGATGTCATAAATCTATTCTCGGTCATTCCACATGTGGCTGGATTAGAAATGTTTCAGGAGAGACTGTTGAAAAATGAAAAAATAGATAGGGCAAAAGTCAGTTTTCTAGTTGAAGCCATGGAAATCATATAGAGAAATAATTTTCTATCATTTGAGGGGGAGTTATTCCATCAGATATCAGGGGTAGGTATGGGGTGCGAAGTGTGCCCCTGTATTAGCAAACCTGGTACTTTTGGAATGGGAAAGAAAATGTATTTTTGACACCCCATTATGGAGAAAATAAAATGTTATAACCGATTTTTAGAAGACATTCTGATTTTATGGCAGGGTAATGAAAAAGAGGCCCTTGATTTTGTAGAATATTTGAAGACTACAAGCTCGTTTTTGAGGTTTAGCAGTAGATGGAAAGCAAATGAAATTGACTGTTTGGATATAGACCTTTGAGTAAACGATGATGACGACAAATTACACAGTGCCGGCTTTAGGAAATAAACGTTTTCTAATACTTTACTTCATTACCATAGCTGTCATCCCCAACATCGACGGAAAACTATTATAACAGGGAGATGGGGAGGTTTTCCAGGCTCATAAGTGACGAAACTGCGTTTAAGAAAGAAATGTACACCTTAATAGGGTTGTTTATTGAGAGGGGATACCCACTAAAGTTATTGACAAAAATAAAACATGAAGTAATTATGAAAAGAAATTTGTTTTATCAGCCCATTCTTGGAACTGGAGGTAGTCAATTGCAAACTACCAAAAAAATAAGGGAAGGTGACGCTATTATTTTGCGTTACAATGACCAGACTCCAAGTTTAGTCAGCATTATTAATAGATGTTGGGATGTTTGTTTGTTTGGAACAAGAGACAAAGGAAAAACTTGGTTTAAAACCCCAAATGGTGTATAGTAGGGGCAAAAACATCAAAAATATTTTGGAAGGGCAATGTGACAGAAATAAACAAATGGGCTATAGGTCATTAATGTTTAAATGTGGGGCTTGCAGGTACTGCAAGTTCATTAATGATGACCCTTATGTTTCGGTGGCTAGTTGCAACTTTTCCTTAAAATGCTCTGGAAAATGCAATTATAATTCATCCATGATGGTTTACTTAGCAACCTGTACATCCTGCTCTGAGTTCTACGTTGGCAAAACTATACATAGGCTCAGGGATAGAATTAGTGAGCATCTTAGAGCGATCAAAAATAAGGATGTACATAATGCTCTCTATCTTCACAGTACTAAATATAATAATTTAAAAAAAATGTATCCTTTTTGCGATAGAGTTTTATTCACAGAAACTGGAGGTGATGACAAATTGGAGGTAGAGGTAAGAGAGTTAAGATGGAAACTTAGATTAAACACTACAGTTGCACCACAGCTTAATGATAACATTTCTTTAATGCCAATACTAAAACAAAGAGCTTTAGTTATATAGTTAGAAAACATGAAGCGAACATCAACACCATTGAAAAAGAATTGCAAACCAATTTTGTTGCATGATTTGCAATGGTTGGTTTAAAAAACATGACATATATATAAAAATTGTTTTTTACCTGATTTGTTAGGTAATGTCACTTTAAATTGATGTTGTCTATTTAAAATGACGAAGATGTATCTGATTGGTTGTTTTACCACATGTAATTTTGCTATTTAAGGGGGTTGTTGTATTAATGGCAAATGACTCTGAAGAAGCCTTTGAATGTTTAAGGTGAAAGTGCTCAGTCGTTTGTATTTTAATAAACAAGTTCTTGTTCATTCCTAGTGGTTCGGGATTTTTATTGTTTTTTCGTTGAATGGTCAGTGTGCCTTTTGACACAAGTGTTGTGTTTTTTTGTTAACTGTCTAAATCTACTCTGGAACAGTGAATTCCTGTATATTACCATGTTAAATATAGTTATGTCTGTATTTTCAGTCCTTGACTATTGGATTATCTGTACCCTTACTCATTTCTCTGTTTACATTCTTGACCAACACCTCTCAAACATCTATCTGTAACTTTACTAATGTCACCGTTTTATTAATAAAAATCTTGTATCTGTGTAATCTGCATTTCTGATTATCTGTGTTTGTGTGTGTGTGTGTGTGTGTGTGTGTGTGTGTGTGTGTGTGTGTGTGTGTGTGTGTGTGTGTGTGTGTGTGTATTACATTACATAAGAACTGTTATCTCATGTCACTGTTCCTAATGTTGTTTAATCCCTCTTTTTTCAATACTGTTGAATATCTGATGCCCTAGAAAAGAAGACGAGGAATAAAAGGCACCAGCAGTCAAACACTGGACTAGTCCCTTCACAAGAAAAAAACTTTCTCTGCAGGGATTCAGCTGCATGTTTAACTGCTTGGCTGTAACCTTACTATCTCTCCTCAGTCTGCTTCACCTCTGATGTCATGCCTTGACTGCGTCTCTCTGCTGCCTTTTACATCCTCTAGGGAGGCAGAGTGCAACATCCAACCGTTATTACTACCCTAATCCCACACTTTTGTCTCTGGTAGCCAAAATATGCTCCTTTGTGAGATAATACCACTGGTGTACGCAAACAGTGGCTATTTTTTAAGCACTATTTCTTAACACCTACAGCATGGCAGATTTTCATCGCATGCCTGGCCTACAGCTCCTGCCTGTTTTCACTGTCTCCGGAAACATCTTATTGTCTGTATTTTGTGCTGATTTTTTTTTATATCTGTTTGGTATATCTGCTTGGTCTTACTATCTGTGGTGGTGGTGCTGCGGTAGCGTTGTCACCTCACAGTAAGACGCTGACCGGTTCGACTCTCAGCTAGAGCATCTTCTGCGTGGAGACATGCGTGAATGGGCGTACCTTCATTGAAGGTTGTGCATTAGGGCTGGCAACTCAGCACATAAAAATCAACTGCCAATCATTAGCGGACCGGAGTTCCGCTGTGTCGACCCCTAACCGGGAAAAGCCGAAAGACAACATCTGCTTGGTCTTTCTCAACATTATAAACTTGTGGAGTCTGAGGGATTCCAGCCCTTCTGGCCTAACTGAACATGCTCTCTGCTATTTCATTATTAAACCTGAGCTCATGATTATTTAAAAAAAAAATACTCAAAGTCAAAAACTTGTACTGCATTAAGTAGCCAGTGAACAGCTCATCACCTTAAATCAGTACACTAACAGGCAGACCCAAACCGGTTTCTGTCATACGTGTTACTTCTACTGGGAAGGATAAATATTTATTTATTTATTTATTTGTTTGTTTGTTTGTTTGTTTGTTTGTTTATGTCTGTATTTATGCATTTACACTTTGTTGACTGTGTTAGTCTGAATAGGCCAATGGCATCTTTTCAGGGGTAACCTGAGGTAGTATTCATACTAAGTGACTGATAACTCATGAATTAAACTCATCTCATGTATACCAGTAGGTATGTCAGATTATCATTAAAAATACAAATGTTAGAAATGGGAATATTGTTTGGCCATTCTGATAAGCAATAAGGCCAGTTACTTTGTGTTCCTGGTTACAGGTCTAAAAGAAACACTGACTCCTTGATGTTAAATTGTTACATTCTTATGTACACTGAAGTCTATTAAACTATCCATGACAGCCCTGAACTGAGAAAAGCAATCTGGGTGGCACAGTAGTGCAGCGGTTAATGCTGTCGCCTCACAGCAAGAGGTTCTCCGGTTCGATTCTCGGCTGGGGTGCCTTCTGTGTGGAGTTTGCATGTTCTCCCTGTGTTCACGTGGGTTTCCTCTGGGTACTCTGGTTTCCTCCCACATTCTAAATACATGCTTCTGGAGCATTTCTCCCTGGGCCTCCACTGAAAACAGGATCTGTGGAACCTAGTCGGACTTTCCCAGTCAACAAATGTTACATAAAATGTTACATACATACATAAATTGCCTCAGCTATGAAAGAACTAGTTATGTGGTCTAGTTACAACTTGAGTAAAGAACCTATCACTCCTATATGTGTTTTTTAAATCTAGCTTAAATTTTGTTGTTTCCATGGCTCAGTATAATAGTCATAGGTTTCATTTCCCATTGCGACCTTTAAACTCTTATCTCTGAAAATTTTGAGTGCCAGACATAGTTTCCGCATATAGGTCTATAATTTATGGTATACAGTTTGAGTGTCTAGAGCCTTGTTTGACAGCATTCATCAAAGCAGTGGTTTTATTTTGTAAATTTCCTTTGCATCATTTTCATTAAATTTGCATGTTTATGTGCACAATCAGACACTAGTGTTCCATCCTAGCCTAGGCTCAATCAGAATAGTGTCATACATATTAGTTATACTAGTTGTATCCAAAGCTCTCACTACGCTCAGCATTTGTTGACAAAGCCAAAAATACTGTGGCCAAAAAGTCAGTGACATTTTTTTTGAAATATTACACTACTTCAGTTAAAAAAGTTAATAGAACAGATACGTTTTGCATCAGCATGCATTTTCTAAACAGGAAAAATAGCAGCACATCTGTAAATCCTCAATAATTTACAAAAAAAAATCTTTTTATGAGGGACAGGGCAAAAGTGTCAGCAAAAATTAGGTATGTTCTACAAAATCAGACAGATAAGCAGAATGATTGCAATTCTTATGCTTACAGACTTTAACTTAATAGTCTGTTTGCTTCATTTTAAGTGTTAGAACATTTAACTTGAAACCTTAAAGGCCCATCTTTTTAATTTCATTTGCAGTGGAGAGTATCTGATTGTTACATAGAATATTCTGGAAAATTCATTTACTATCAGATATCATGACACTGCTTTTGTTATTAAATTCTAATCCATGAGCTACATTTCACTGATTGCATCCTTCCTGTACTGATGTGTAGTTGTTCAGGCTTAACCTGATCTGAAATGTGCCGAATGTTGCAGTTGTCAGCAGCAGCTGGAAGTTATTGTGATGCTTTATAAAGATACGTAGACCACCAAGCACAGAGGATTAAGGCTATGATCTGTTAACAAGCTACATCCTGTAGTAGAGGGTTTGATTCTCTCAGCCTTCATTTGCCTGCTGTGTGACCTTGAGCAAGTCACTTAACCAGGTAGTTCTTTGGGAATTTGGAGTAGGCTCCTTAATATGCTCCTGGAATGCATGCCTAATAACTACCTAAAATGATTCTCAGGAAGCACTTCTATTCAGAGTTGTGAATGGTGACACAGAATCTTTTCTCTACACTGCTAATATTTTAGTCATTTGATAATCTACCTTCTTAGGTACACTATTTCTTCATTTTTATTTGTTTAGAGTATCTGTGAATGGGATAGAATCAAATGTCTTTGATAAGTCCAAACAGGCTGCTTTTAATTAGAAATCAGTATCTGAGATGTGGCTAACCAGTTCATAAAAGACTACTAGTCATGTAAATGTGGACTATCCATGAATAAAGCCATATTCAGCTATATCATGTATTCAGATGTAATTATTATTTTAACAGTAACATGGTAATACAGCATTGCTAATTATGGAAGTGAGGCTTGTAGGCCTGTAATTATTTTCTACAATGTTTTCTCCCCCTTTAGACATTAGTAACACTAAAACTTTCCTGTAATAAGGTAAACAACATGTGTAGTGTAATGATTATAAAATCCATTATCTTTTATTCAGATTTTTTCCTGCTCCATATGCATATTAATTTGACTCTGTATAATGCTTTGCTTACTGTATCCTCTTTTGTGTAGTGTAGGGCAACTAAAGTTATTTATGGCTGGGCATTCCAATAACAATAGGTGTATTTTACATTTCTGTTTAGTAAACTGCTTTTCCGAAGATGAGCCATTTTCTTATTGCTTTACTTTTTGTTCGAATTACATTTAGCCAGCCCTGGATTCCTGTAAAGTGCTGCAGTTAAAAACAATGAACTGTTAAATTAATCCATAAAGTAAATGTTTGGATTGCAAAAAAATTTACTGTTGGGGCAAAATGCTGCATGCCAAGTATGGCAGGTGTACAGACATTTGCAGTGTCTGCAGTGCTGATTGAATTCTTTGTTGGCAGAATGCTCATAAGAAACTACCAGTAGCATGGCTCTAAAATGCACTGTAGTCAATTAAGCCACTTGAAAGAGGAGATAAGAAATTGTGGAGAGCACCAGGAAGTGCCTAAATCTGAGTGCTCTCATTTATGGCAAAAAATACAATTTTAAACTATTAATGTGTCAGTCAGGTGGCATTTTCTCACATTGTTTATAATGCACACATGCGGGGAATGTGTGGGTAAGGTCAACAGTTTTATGTGCGACCGACACCCATGATATATACATCTCCACTGTGGCATGTGTGCCCATCACATGAACAGTGAGTGGCACCACACTCTTACAAAGCATTTTTAGGAACAAAGTCCACAGTATTAGTAAATGTAATTGCTATAATGCCTGAATTGTGGCGTTATGTCAGGGTTCCCAGAAATAGCTGACAAAAAAGCAGTATATGAAACGCTGGCAAAAATATATGAAAATGGGAAACATGCAAAACAGCACCACAGCCTAAAAAGACAACCCTATAAAAACAAGCAAAGTTTCTCACTTGTCTGTGGAGCTACTACATGCAGCATGTCTGAAGATCCTGTAATGACATGTATAAAAATAAAGGTTATCACTGCACACTTACACCATACTCAGACATCTCAACATGCATTAACATGGGTAGCACTTAGCCTGTCCTAACTGCAGCGATCTAAACATGCATTAATATGTGCAGCACTTAGACTGTCCTTGCTACAGCCATCTCAACATGCATTAACATGGGTAGTGCTTAGCCTATACTTACTGCAGCCATATCAACATGCATTAACATGTGCAGTACTTAGACTG
>NC_056746.1:177830857-177885857 GCF_019279795.1 Protopterus annectens
ACATGCATTAACATGTGCAGTGCTTAGCCTATCCTTACTACAGATGTCTCAACTTTATAAGCACTTACACGAGTGCATGGATCGTGCAATCCCTAACAGAACCAAGATGTTATCCTCCAAAAAAAGGAAGCCAATCTGGTGGTCCTCTACCATAAACAGACTCAACAGAAGAAAGAAACTGTTGCAAAAAAAAAGTAAAATCCCATGACTGGAGGAACTCCCTGATAAACCTCAGTAAGAAGCTGAGATCCCTCATAAAATCCTCCAAAGCTAGTTACGAAAACAAAATTGCCACTGATTTTAAAGACAACCACAAAGCATTCTATAGCTATGTCAGGAATCTAAATGGGAACACTCAGATCTGCTCTGAGTTACAGCACAATGGCACTAAGTATACAGAACCAACTGATATTGCCAACATCCTAGCTGATAGGTTCAGTGCTAACTTTACCCCCCCCCCACCCCCTAGAGGGCCCATCTCTATACCGGAAGAATGCAAGGTTCCTATAATCATGGCTGCACAGGTAAAAAACACACTCTCCAAAGCCAAGAACACAGCATCCATGGGTCCTGACAATATCCCAGGCTGCGTTCTACATGAACTACAGAATGAACTGGCACCCTACCTAAGTACCATGTTCAATCATAGCCTCACATCAGGCTTTGTACCCACTGAATGGTTATCCCACTCCACAAAGGGGGAGCCACTACGGACCCCGGGAACTACTGCCCCATTAGCCTGATGAGCCTGGTCTGCAAGGCCATGGAATGGATCATCATGGAACTCATGAAGAAAGAGATTGGTAATCTCCAAACTCTGGACCCTACCCAGTTTGGATTTGTCAAAGGCAGATCATGTCTCCTAAACCTGATTGACTTCTTTGAAGTCACCAAAGCCATAGATGAGGGTAAAATGGTTCACACAGCTTATCTAGATCTCGCCAAGGCTTTCGATACCATCCCCCACTCTGGAATTATAGATAAGCTCACTAAGCTAGGTATAAATCCCTATGTAACAAGATGGGTTGCCAACTGGCTCATGGACAGAACCCACACTGTGAAAGTAGTGGATTCCAAATACGGTATCAGACCAGTGACAAGTGGAGTACCACAGGGTTCAGTCCTGGGTCCTCTCCTGTTTGGTATCTACTTCTCTTCTTACTACAGACGTCTAAACATGCATTAACATTTGCACTACTTAGGCTGTCCTCACCATAGATGTCTCAACATGCATTAACATGTGCAGTACTTAGCCTGTCCTTACTACAAACATCAAACCATACATTAACATCTGCAGTACTAAACCTGTCCTTACTACAGATGTCTCAACATGCATTAACATGTGCAGCACTTAGCCTGCCCTTACTACAGACATCTAAACATGCATTAACATCTGCAGTACTTAACCTGTCCTTACTTCAGACATCTCAGCATGCATTAACATGTGCAGTATTTTGCCTGACTTTACTAAAGACATCGCCACATGCATTAGCATGTGCAGCACTTAGCCAGTCCTTAATACAGACTTCTCAACGTGCATTAACATGTGCAGTACTTAGCCTGTCCTTACTATAGATGTCTCAACATGCATTAACATGTACAGAACTTAGCCTGTCATTACTAGAGACTTCTCAACATTCATTAACATGTGCTGTACTTTGCCTGACCTTACTGCAGATGTCTCAACATGCATTAACATGTGCAGTACTTAGCCTGTCCTTACCACAGACGTCTCAACATGCATTAACATGTGCAGTACTTAGCCTGTCCTTACTACAGACATCTCAACATGCATTAACATGTGCAGTACTTAGCCTGTCCTTACTACAGATATCTCAACATACATTAACATGTGCAGAACTTAGCCTGTCATTACTACAGACGTCTCAACATGCATTAACATGTGCAATACTGTGCCGGTTCTTACTACAGACTTCTCAACATGCATTAACATGTGCAGTACTTAGCCTGTCCTTACCACAGACATCTCAACATGCATTAACATGTGCAGTACTTAGCCTGTCCTTACTATAGACATCTCAGAATGCATTAACATGTGCAGTATCTGGCCTGTCCTTACTACAGCCATCTCAACATGCATTAACATGTGCAGTACTTAGCCTGTCCTTACTACAGACATCTCAACATGCATTAACATGTGCAGTACTTAACCTGTCCTTATTACAGACATTTCATTATGCATTCACATGTGCAGTACTTAGCCTGTCCTTACTACAGACATCTCAACATGCATTAACATGTGCAGTACTTAGCCTGTCCATACTACAGACATCTCAACATGCATTAACATGTGCAGCACTTAACCTGTCCTTACTACAGATGTCTCAACATGCATTAACATGTGCAGTACTTAGCCTGTCCTTACTACAGATGTCTCAACATGCATTAACATGTGCAGTACTTAGCCTGTCCTTACAGACATCTCAACATGCATTAACATGTGCAGTAATTAGTCTGTCCTTACTACAGACATCTCAACATGCATTTGCATGTGCAGTACTTAGCTTGTCCTTACTACAGACATATTAACATGCATTTACATGTGCAGTACTTAGCCTGTCCTTACTACAGATGTCTTAACATGCATTAACATGCAGAGTATTCAGCCAGTCCTTAATACAGATGTCTCAACATGCGTTAACATGATAAGTACTTAGCATATCCTTACTACAGATGTCTAAACATGCATTAACATTTGCACTACTTAGCCTGCCCTTACTACAGAAGTCTCAACATGCATTAACATGTGCAGCATTTAGCCTGTCCTTACTACAGACATCTCAGTATGCATTAACATGTGCAGTACTTAACCTGTCCTTACTACAGACATCTCAGCATGCATTAACATGTGCAGTATTTAGCCTGTCCTTACTAAAGACATCGCAACATGCATTAACATGTGCAGCACTTAGCCAGTCCTTAATACAGACTTCTCAACATGCATTAACATGTGCAGTACTTAGCCTGTCCTTACTACAGATGTCTCAACATGCATTAACATGTGCAGTACTTAGCCTGTCCTTACTACAGACTTCTCAACATTCATTAACATGTGCTGTACTTTGCCTGACCTTACTGCAGATGTCTCAACATGCATTAACATGTGCAGTATTTAGCCTGTCCATACCACAGACGTCTCAACATGCATTAACATGTGCAGTACTTAGCCTGTCCTTACTACAGACATCTCAACATGCATTAACATGTGCAGTACTTAGCCTGTCCTTACTACAGACGTCTCAACATGCATTAACATGCAGAGTGCTCAGCCAGTCTTTAATACAGAAGTCTCAACATGCGTTAACATGAGAAGTACTTAGCATATCCTTACTACAGACGTCTAAACATGCATTAACATTTGCACAACTTGGCCTGTCCATACTAAAGACCTCTCAGCATGCATAAACATGTGCAGTACCTAGCCTGTCCTTACTACAGACATATCAGCATGCATTAACATGTGCAGTACTTAGCCTGTCCTTACTACAGATCTTTCAACATGAATTAACTTGTGCAGTACTTAGCCTGTCCTTACTACAGATGTATCAGCATGAATTAACACATGCAGTACTTAGCCTGTCCATACTACAGATGTCTCAACATGTCCAGCACATAGCCTGTCCTTACTACAGTTGTCTCAACATGCTTTAACATGTGCAGTACTTAGCCTGTCCTTACTACAGACATCTCAGTATGCATTAACATGTGCAGTACTTAGCCTGTCCATACTACAGACATCTCATAATGCATTAACATGTGCAGTACTTAGCCTGTCTTTACCAGAGACATCTCAACATGCATTAACATGTGCAGTACTTAGCCGTCCTTACTACCGACATCACAGCATGCTTTGACAGGTGCAGTATTTAGTCTGCCCTTACTACAGCCATCTCAACATGCATTAACATGTGCAGTACGTAGCCTGTTCTTACTACAGATGTCTCAACATGCATTAACATTTGCTGTACTTAGCCTGTCCTTACTACAGAAATCTCAACGTGCATTAACATGTGCAGCACTTAGCCTGTCCTTATTACAGACTTATCAACATGCATTAACATGTGCTGTACTTTGCCTGTCCTTACTGCAGATGTCTCAACATGCATTAACATGTGCAGTACTAAGCCTGTATTTACTACAGACATCTCAACATGCAGTAACATGTGCAGTACTTAGCCTGTCCTTACTACAGATATCTCTACATACATTAACATGTGCAGAACTTAGCCTGTCATTACTACAGACATCTCAACATGCATTAACATGTGCAATACTTTGCCTGTCCTTACTACAGACATCTCAACATGCATTAACATGTGCAGTACTTAGCCTGTCCTTACTACAGACATCTCAACATGCATTAACATGTGCAGTACTTAGCCTGTCTTTACTACAGACATCTCAACATGCATTAACATGTGCAGTACTTACACTGTCCTTACTACAGACATCACAACATGCATTGACAGGTGCAGTATTTAGTATGTCCTTACTACAGACATCTCAACATGCATTAACATGTGCAGTACTTAGCCTGTCCTTACTACAGATGTCTCAACATGCATTAACATGTGCAGTACTTAGCCTGTCCTTATACAGACATTTCAACATGCATTAACATGTGCAGCACTTAGCCTGTCCTTACTACAGACTTCTCAACATGCATTAACATGTGCAGTACTTAATCTGTCCTTACTACAGACATAGTAACATGCATTAACATGTGAATTACTTTGCCTGTCCTTACTACAGATGTCTCAACATGCATTAACATGTGCAGTACTTTGCCCGTCCTTACTACAGACATCTCAACATGCAATAACCTGTGCAGTACTTAGCCTGAACTTACTACAGACCTCTCAACATGCATTAACATGTGCAGTACTTAGCCTGTCCTTACTACAGACGTCTCAACATGGTTAACATGTGCAGGACTTACCCTGTCCTTACTACAGATGTCTAAACATGCATTAACATTTGCACTACTTAGCCTGTCCTTACTACAGATGTCTCAACATGCATTAAAATGTGCAGCATTTAGCCTGTCCTTACTACAGACATCTAACCATGCATTACCATGTGCAGTAATTAACCTGTCCTTACTACAGACATCTGAGCATGCATTAACATGTGCAGTATTTAGTCTGTCCTTAGTACAGACAGCTCAGCATGCATTAACATGTGCAGTACTTAGCCTGTCTTTACTAAAGACCTCTCAACATGCATTAACATGTGCAGTACTTAGCCTGTTTTTACTGTAGACCTCTCAACATGCATTAACGTGTAGCACTTAGCCTGTCCTCACAGCAGACTTCTCAACATGCATTTACATTTGCAGTACTTACCTTGTCCTTACTACAGACATCTCAACATGCATTAACATGTGCAATACCTAACCTGTCCTTACTATACAGACATATCAACATGCATTAACATGTGCAGTACTTAGCCTGTCCTTACTACAGACATCTCAACATGCATTAACATGTGCAGTACTTAGCCTGTCCTTACTACAGACATCTCAACATGCATTAACATGTGCAGTACTTAGCCTGTCCATACTACAGACGTCTCAACATCCATTAACATGTGCAGCACTTAGCCTGTCCTTACTACAGAAATCACAACATGCATTAACATGTGCAGTACTTAGCCTGTCCTTACTACAGACATCTCAGCATGCATTAACATGTGCAGTATTTAGCCTGTCCTTACTACAGACATCTCAACATGCATTAACATGTGCAGTACTTAGCCTGTCAGTACTACACACATCTCAACATGTATTAACATGTGCAGTACTAAGCCTGCCCTTACTACAGACCTCTCAACATGCAATAAAATGTGCAGTAATTAGCCTGTCCTTACTACAGACATCTCAGCATGCATTAACATGTGCAGTACTTAGCGTGTCCGATATACAGACCTCTAAACATGCATTAACATGTGCAGTAATTAGCTTGTCCTTATTACAGACCTCTCAACATGCATTAAAATGTGCAGTAATTAGCCTGTCCTTACTACAGACATCTCAGCATGCAGTAACATGTGCAGTACTTAGCGTGTCCGTACTACAGACCTCTCAACATGCATTAACATGTGCAGTACTTAGGCTATCCTTACTAAAGACATCTTAACTTGCATTAACATGTGGGGTACTTAATCTGTCTTTACTATAGACTTATCAACATGCATTAACATGTGCAGTACTTAGCCTGTTCTTACTACAGACATATCAACATGCATTAACATGTGCAGTACTTAGCCTGTCCTTACTACAGACATCTCAGCATGCATTAACATGTTCAGTATTTAGGCAGTCCTTACTACAGACATCTCAGCTTGCATTAACATGTTCAGTATTTAGCCTGTCCTTACTACACACATCTCAACATGTATTAATATGTGCAGTACTTAGCCTTTCCTTACTACAGACCTGTCATCATGCATTAACATGTGCAGTACATAGCTTGTCCTTACTACAGACCTCTCAACATGCATTAGCATGTGCAGTACATAGCCTGTCCTGACTACATACCTCTCAGCATGCATTAACCTGTGCAGTACTTATCCTGTCCTTACTACAAACCTCTCAACATGCATTAACATGTGCAGTACATAGCTTGTCCTTACTACAGACCTCTCAACATGCATTAGCATGTGCAGTACATAGCCTGTCCTTACTACAGATGACTCAACATACATTAACATGTGCAGTTCTTAGCCTGTCCTTACTACAGATGTAGCAACATGCATTTACATGTGCAGTACTTAGCCTGTCCTTACTACAGACGTCTCAACATGCAGTAACATGCAGAGTACTCAGCCAGTCTTTAATACAGAAGTCTCAACATGCGTTAACATGAGAAGTACTTAGCATATCCTTACTACAGACGTCTAAACATGCATTAACATTTGCACAACTTAGCCTGTCCACACTAAAGACCTCTCAACATGCATAAACATGTGCAGTACTTACCTGTCCTTACTACAGACATATCAGCATGCATTAACATGTGCAGTACTTAGCCTGTCCTTTCTACAGATCTTTCAACATGAATTAACTTGTGCAGTTCTTAGCTTGTCCTTACTACAGATGTATCAGCATGAATTAACACATGCAGCACTTAGCCCATCCATACTACAGATGTCTCAACATGGCTTAACATGTCCAGCACATAGCCTGTCCTTACTACAGTTGCCTCAACATGCTTTAACATGTGCAGCACTTAGCCTGTCCTTACTACAGACATCTCAACATGCATTAACATGTGCAGTACTTAGCCTGTCCATACTATAGACGTCTCATAATGCATTAACATGTGCAGTACTTAGCCTGTCTTTACCACAGACATCTCAACATGCATTAACATGTGTAGTACTTAGCCTGTCCTAACTACAGACATCCCAGCATGCATTGACAAGTGCAGTATTTAGTATGTCCTTACTACAGCCATCTCAACATGCATTAACATGTGCATTACTTAGCCTGTCCTTACTACAGATGTCTCAACATGCATTAACATGTGCAGTACTTAGCCTGTCCTTACTACAGACATCTCAACATGCATTAACATGTGCAGTACTTAGCCTGTCCTTACTACAGACTTATCAACATGCATTAACATGTGCAGTACTTAGCCTGTCCTTACTACAGATGTCTCAACATGCATTAACATGTGCAGTACTTAGCCTGTCCACTACAGACATCTCAATGTGCATTAACATGTGCAGCTCTTAGCCTGTCCTTATTACAGACTTATCAACATGCATTAACATGTGCTATACTTTGCCTGTCCTTACTGCAGATGTCTCAACATGCATTAACATGTGCAGTATTAAGCCTGTCCTTACCACAGACTTCTGAACATGCATTAACATGTACAGTACTAAGCCTGTCCTTTCTACAGATATCTCAACATACATTAACATGTGCAGAACTTAGCCTGTCATTACTACAGACGTCTCAACATGCATTAACATGTGCAATACTTTGCCGGTTCTTACTACAGACTTCTCAACATGCATTAACATGTGCAGTACTTAGCCTGTCCTTACTACAGACATCTCAACATGCATTAACATGTGCAGTACTTAGCCTGTCCATACTAAAGACCTCTCAGTATGCATGAACATGTGCAGTACTTAGCCTGTCTTTACCACAGACATCTCAACATGCATTAACATGTGCAGTACTTACCCTGTCCTTACTACAGACATCACAGCATGCATTGACAGGTGCAGTATTTAGTCTTTCCTTACTACAGCCATCTCAACATGCATTAACATGTGCCGTACTTAGCCTGTCCTTATTAGAGATGTCTCAACATGCATTCACATGTGCAGTACTTAGCCTGTCCTTAAAACAGACATCTCAACGTGCTTTAACATGTGCAGCACTTAGCCTGTCCTTATTACAGACTTATCAACATGCATTAACATGTGCAGTATTTAGCCTATCCTTACTACAGACATCTCAGCATGAATTAAAATGTTCAGTACTTAGCCTGTCCTTACTACAGACATCTCAACATGTATTAACATGTAAAAGCACAAAGAGACACCCAAAGAAGAACAAATAAAAGAACGCTGGTAGGCAGATGGAAGCCTGCGAACAAACAAAAAGCTCAAAAGGCTAAAGCAACAGTTCAAACAGTACAAACTCCAAAAAAGCCGGTAATAGCGTAAAATGATTTAATTTCCGCTTTCGTCACAACTTCATCAGAATACAAAAAATACCAGTACTAAAACACTTTAAATAACCATTCCAATCAATCAATTAACAATGGATAATACTTAAAATATTCAAAAAATAAACCATGAAGACTCATTTATGAAAAATAAGCCTTCAAATCTATATCAGAAATTTTATTAATGTTTAATTTACGATCTTTTAAAAAACATTTCACGTTGATGCTTTCATTTAAACCTGGGTAGATATCAGATCTTAATCTAATCTGCCACAGGCATTCTCTTTGCTCAATATAATTTTTAAAATCTCCCGCCCTCTTATCTGATGTGCATTTCTCTAATATTGAGAATAAAAACTTGTTGAATCTGGTGCATGTGGTGGAATGCTTATATAAGGCATTATTACTATCTTTAGTCTTAATGGCATAAAGATGTTCTTTGATCCGAGTAGCTAAGGATCTAGTCGTCATGCCTACATAAAAAGCAGGACAAGAGGAACAAATACTGACATAAACAACTCCTGTGGTATTACAGTTCATGAAGTCAGAAACTTCAATAATTTTATCAGAAGTAATGATATCTATATAAGGTCCTTCTGAAATGTACCTACATATTTTACAGCTAAGACACCGAAACATTCCTTTTTTCCTACCAACAGAAACAAATTCCTTATTTTGGTTATGTTCAAAAATATTTTTTAAGGTGTTTGTTTTATGCATAAAGTGTGGCTGATTTCCCACTATCCCAAAAATCTCTCTATTACCTTGTAACACTTTCCAATTGGTTTGTATGGCTTTCTTTATTCTATGGCTGTCTAGACTCATATCCAAAGAACAAATGATGTTATTATTATTTTCTAATTTATTAATCTTATTAAAAATAATTTTCTCATCATGTAAAATAGCTGTAAATTGATTTGATCGTTTATTAAATACTTCATGAGCAGTATCAATCAAAGTTTGTTTTTCATATCCACGCTGAATAAATAAATCAATAAAAAATTTTAACTCAGATATTAATATTTCATCTTTAGTGGTCATGCGACAAGCACGAATAAATTGCCCTCTTGGGATGTTTTTCTTGATGTATTTGGGGTGTCCGCTTTTATTGTGTAAATATCCGTTCGTGAAAGTTGCCTTTCTATGAATTTTACTATGAAATGTCTGCTCATCGTTGTCCCACCAAATGTGTACATCCAAAAAGTTAACTGCTGTTCCAATATCACTTAATGTAAATTTGATATAACTAGAAAGAGAATTGGCTGTATTAATAAATGAATGTACGGTGTCCGTGTTGCCCTCTATAATAAAAAATAAATCGTCAATAAATCTACAGTAGAAAAAAACATTAAATTTCTCTTTCAAAACTTTAAAACAAACCCACTCCCACCATGCCATTACAACATTAGCAAAGGCAGGTGCTGCAGATGACCCCATGGCTACGCCACGTTTCTGTCTGTAATATTCTTGTTTAAACATAAAAAAATTATTTTCTAGAACAATCTCTATGAATCTACATAAAACTATGGTAATGGCATTATTAAATAACTTTTTATTGGTAAGATAATTACGTACTGCCTCAACACCTTCGTCGTGGGGAATGCAGGAATATAAACCCACTACATCCATTGTAAATATATGTTTCGATGCATCAAAAATATTTGCACTTTTACTATTAGTAAAAATTTTTATTTTTTCCAAAAAATGCCAGGAATCCTTAATGTAAGATGTGTTGTCATGGATCACAGGTCCTAATAATGCATCAATGACAAGGGAAATACCCTCTGTAACTGAATGTGGGGACGACACAATCAGGCGTAATGGGGGATCAAGAATGCTTTTATGCGTTTTTGGTACTCCGAAAATAACACCTATTTTCGGTTTCTCAATGTAGCAAAAATTATATAGTTTTATATTAATCTCACTGGACATTAATGCATCATATAAATGTGCATGTACAGATTTAAAACTTTTTAATATAGTGTGATAAGGGACTAATTCATACTCATCAGTGTTGTTCAATAATATTAACATGGCTACATTATATTGGTCATGTCCCATAACAACTATATTAGACCCCTTATCACTCTTCATAAATCTTAATTTGCCTGAGAGTGACTTCAAATCACCCAATGCTTTCCTTTCATTTTTACTCAAGTTGTCATAAAAATGAATATTTGACTTAAATAAATAATCTATGTCCTTAATACATACGTCTTCAAAAGTCTTGATCGTATGATGAAGACTGGGTACATAACAGGAAGGTTTGTTAAAGTAACCATTATGTTCAGGGATGTCATGCATTAAAAATGATAGATTTATTTTCCTTGTATATTTTTTCAAGTCAACTATGGTTTTACTAAAGTCTGCCCTTTTATTGGGAATAAAATTCAGACCATAATTAAGAACTTTCAACTCAAGATCACTAAAAGAATGTCCAGATAAATTAACAATACTAAAGTTGTCTAAATTATAATTGTTTAACATTCGTCCCCCGACGAATTCGAACCCAAAAAAGTACGACTTCTTGTCAAAATAGAGCTCTTCTGGTTCTCCACTTCTGCACCTTTCTTTTTATTTTTGTGACATACCAGTGATTCAACAATGTCATTAGGTTTTTTTGTTGTTTTGTTGGTGATGGGGACATCAAACAAATTCCTGGCTGCAGGATTAAACATGTCATTACTAGTAACTTGTCTCTCCTGGGGATCATCTCTTAAGATATTCATACAAGAAGAACTGGCAGCTACTAATGGCGGAAATTCAGTATTGTAACTGCCAGAATTTTTGCTATAATCAGTCCTTAAAACGGTCCCTGAACCAGTTGTTCTTAACGGAACAACTGAGTGGTTTGATTGAATAACTTTGTTAACTCCTGCTCGGTGTAAGCTATGGACAGATTGTCCATGTAAGAAACCATCACGATTCCTCAGATTGGGAGCGAAATGACTATAAGCTGTTCGATTTTGATAACACGCTATGTCTCTCTCCATTTTAGATTGTTTTCTGTTTGTGACTATTTTGGAATGTTCACAGAGCTCTTTAGAGAAAAAACTGTATAGCGAATTCATATCTTCATCTTGCATATGTTCTTTTAAAACTGACTCCAGTTCTTTGATATCGTTAATAATTAAAGTCATTTTTTCTACATTGTTGTCAATAAGTAACTGTAGAAAACGAAGACCTGCTTCGTTAAAGAAAGAAATCAAAGAATCAAACATAGGATGCCCTATGTTGATACCATTAGGGCATTTGAAGAAGCGTAGACCTTTAGGGACTATCCCCATTTCAATGCACTTCGTAAAATAACAGTTTTCTAGATCAAGAGATTTATATCTTTTTTGTTTGTTCGCAGGCTTCCATCTGCCTACCAGCGTTCTTTTATGTATTAACATGTGCAGTACTTAGCCTGTCCTTACTACAGAGCTCTCAACATGAATTAACATGCACAGTACTTAGCCTGTACTTACAACAGACCTCTAAACATGCATTAACATATGCAGTACTTAGCCTGTCCTAACTACAGACATTTCAACATGCATTAACATGTGCAGTACTTAATCTGTCCTTACTACAGACATAGTAACATGCATTAACATGTGAATTACTTTGCCTGTCCTTACTACAGATGTCTCAACATGCATTAACATGTGCAGTACTTTGCCTGTCCTTACTACAGACATCTCAATATGCAATAACCTGTGCAGTACTTAGCCTGAACTGAATGCAGACCTCTCAACAAGCATTAACATGTGCAGTACTTAGCCTGTCCTTACTACAGACGTCTCAACATGGTTAACATGTGCAGGACTTACCCTGTCCTTACTACAGACGTCAAATCATGCATTAACATTTGCACTACTTAGCTGTCCTTACTACAGATGTCTCAACATGCATTAACATGTGCAGCACTTAGCCTGCCCTTACTACAGACATCTAAACATGCATTAACATGTGCAGTACTTAACCTGTCCTTACTACAGACATCTCAGCATGCATTAACATGTGCAGTATTTAGTCTGTCCTTAGTACAGACAGCTTAGCATGCATTAACATGTGCAGTACTTAGCCTGTCTTTACTAAAGGCCTCTCAACAGGCGTTCACATGTGCAGTACTTAGCCTGTTCTTACTACAGACCTCTCAACATGCATTAACATGTGCAGTACTTAGCCTGTCCTTACTGCAGACCTCTCAACATGCATTAACATGTGCAGCACTTAGCCTGTCCACACAGCAGACTTCTCAACATGCATTTACATTTGCAGTACTTACCTTGTCCTTACTACAGACATCTCAACATGCATTAACACGTGCAATACCTAACCTATTCTTACTATACAGACATATCAACATGCATTAACATGTGCAGTACTTAGCCTGTCCTTACTACAGACATCTCAACATGCATTAACATGTGCAGTACTTAGCCTGTCCTTACTACAGATGTCTCAACATGCATTAACATGTGCAGTACCTTGCCTTTCCATACTACAGACATCTCAATATGCATTAACATGTCCAGCGCTTAGCCTGTCCTTACTACAGACATCTCAACATACATTAGCATGTGCAGTACTTAGCCTGTCCTTATACAATCATCTCAGCATGCATTAACATGTGCAGTATTTAGCCTGTCCTTACTACAGCCATCTCAACATGTATTAACATGTGCAGTACTAAGCCTGCCCTTACTACAGACCTCTCAACATGCATTAAAATGTGCAGTAATTAGCTTGTCCTTACTACAGACATCTCAGCATGCATTAACATGTGCAGTACTTAGCGTGTTCGTACTACAGACCTCTGAACATGCATTAACATGTGCAGTAATTAGCCTGTCCTTATTACAGACCTCTCAGCATGCATTAACTTGTGCAGTACTTGGCCTGTCCTTACTACAGACCTCTCAACATGATTTAACATTTGCAGTACTTAGCCTGTTTTTACTACAGACCTCTCAACATGAATTAACACATGCAGTACTTAGCCTGTCCATACTACAGATGTCTCAACATGTCCAGCACATAGCCTGTCCTTACTACAGTTGTCTCAACATGCTTTAACATGTGCAGTACTTAGCCTGTCCTTACTACAGACGTCTCAAAATGCATTAACATGTGCAGTACTTAGCCTGTCCTTACTACAGACATCTCAGTATGCATTAACATGTGCAGTACTTAGCCTGTCCATACTACAGACGTCTCATAATGCATTAACATGTGCAGTACTTAGCCTGTCTTTACCACAGACATCTCAACATGCATTAACATGTGCAGTACTTAGTCGTCCTTACTACAGACATCACAGCATGCTTTGACAGGTGCAGTATTTAGTCTGTCCTTACTACAGACATCTCAACATGCATTAACATGTGCAGTACTTAGCCTGTCCTTACTACAGATGTCTCAACATGCATTAACATGTGCAGTACTTAGCCTGTCCTTACTACAGACATCTCAATGTGCATTAACATGTGCAGTACTTAGCCTGTCCTTATTACAGACTTATCAACATGCATTAACATGTGCTGTACGTTGCCTGTCCTTACTGCAGATGTCTCAACATGCATTAACATCTGCAGTATTAAGCCTATCCTTACCACAGACTTCTGAACATGCATTAACATGTGCAGTACTAAGCCTGTCCTTACTACAGACTTCTCAACATGCAGTAACATGTGCAGTACTTAGCCTGTCCTTTCTACAGATATCTCAACATGGTTCTACCTGACTTCGTCGACAGCGCAGAAGACCGACAACGGAATCCGGAGCTCCAGAAGATCGACATCGAAGAAGACCGACGCGAATCGCGAGTGGCAGAACATCGACAATGCAGAAGACCGACACGACGGATGACAACACCGGGAAAGGCGACGTTAGGGGTGCAGGTAAGTGTGGGGATAGGGTGGGTTAAGTGAGTTAGGGTTAGGGAGGCGGGGGCGGGGGTTGTTAGTTAGGGGTTAAGGGTAGGGAGGCGGGCTAGTTGAGGGAGGGGAGTTGGGGTTAGGGTGTGGGTTGTGTGTGGTTAGGGGATGTTTGTTTTTAATTGGGGGGTAAGAGTTATGGTGTGTGCAGTGTATGGGGTTTCGTGTTTGTGTACCGTCGGTTGGTTATGTGTGTGGTTTCGTGTTTATGGACTGTCGAATATGTGGTGTCGGTGATGTGGTTGTCGGTGTTGTGTGGTTTCGACTATGTCAGGTAGAACCCTCAACATACATTAACATGTGCAGAGCTTAGCCTGTCATTACTACAGACGTCTCAACATGCATTAACATGTGCAATACTTTGCCGGTTCTTACTACAGACATCTCAACATGCATTAACATGTGCAGTACTTAGCCTGTCCTTACCACAGACATCTCAACATGCATTAACATGTGCAGTACTTAGCCTGTCCGTACTAAAGACCTCTCAGTATGCATGAACATGTGCAGTACTTAGCCTGTCTTTACCACAGACATCTCAACATGCATTAACATGTGTAGTACTTAGCCTGTCCTAACTACAGACATCCCAGCATGCATTGACAAGTGCAGTATTTAGTATGTCCTTACTACAGCCATCTCAACATGCATTAACATGTGCAGTACTTAGCCTTTCCTTATTAGAGATGTCTCAACATGCATTAACATGTGCAGTACTTTACATGTCCTTACTACAGACATCTCAATATGCAATAACCTGTGCAGTACTTAGCCTGTCCTTATTACAGACATCAACATGCATTAACATGTGCAGTATTTAGCCTGTCCTTACTACAGACATCTCAGCATGAATTAAAATGTGCAGTACTTAACCTGTCCTTACTACAGACATCTCAACATGTATTAACATGTGCAGTACTTAGCCTGTCCTTACTACAGAGCTCTCAACATGAATTAACATGCACAGTACTTAGCCTGTACTTACAACAGACCTCTAAACATGCATTAACATATGCAGTACTTAGCCTGTCCTAACTACAGACATTTCAACATGCATTAACATGTGCAGTACTTAATCTGTCCTTACTACAGACATAGTAACATGCATTAACAAGTGAATTACTTTGCCTGTCCTTACTACAGACCTCTCAACATGCATTAACATGTGCAGTACTTTGCCCGTCCTTACTACAGACATCTCAACATGTGTTAACATGTGCAGGACTTACCATGTCCTTACTGCAGACGTCTAAACATGCATTAACATTTGCACTACTTAGCCTGTCCTTACTACAGATGTCTCAACATGCATTAAAATGTGCAGCATTTAGCCTGTTCTTACTACAGACATCCAACCATGCATTAACCTGTGCAGTACTTAACTTGTCCTTACAACAGACATCTCAGCATGCATTAACATGTGCAGTATTTAGTCTGTCCTTAGTACAGACAGCTCAGCATGCATTAACATGTGCAGTACTTAGCCTGTCTTTACTAAAGACCTCTCAACATGCATTCACATGTGCAGTACTTAGCCTGTTCTTACTACAGACCTCTCAACATGCATTAACATGTGCAGTGCTTAGCCTGTCCTTACTACAGACCTCTCAACATGCATTAACATGTGCAGTGCTTAGCCTGTCCTCACAGCAGACCTCTCAACATGCATTAACATTTGCAGTACTTACCTTGTCCTTACTACAGACATCTCAACATGCATTAACATGTGCAATACCTAACCTGTCCTTACTATACAGACATATCAACATGCATTAACATGTGCAGTACTTAGCCTGTCCTTACTACAGACGTCTCAACATGCATTAACATGTGCAGTACTTAGCCTGTCCATACTACAGACGTCTCAACATGCATTAACATCTCCAGCGCTTAGCCTGTCCTTACTACAGACATCTCAACATACATTAACATGTGCAGTACTTACCCTGTCCTTACTACAGACATCTCAGCATGCATTAACATGTGCAGTATTTAGCCTGTCCTTACTACAGACATCTCAGCATACATTAACATGTGCAGTACTTAGCCTGTCCTTACGACAGACATCTCAACATGTATTATCATGTGCAGTACTAAGCCTGCCCTTACTACAGACCTCTCAACATGCATTAAAATGTGCAGTATTTAGCCTGTCCTTACTACAGACATCTCAGCATGCATTAACATGTGTAGTACTTAGCCTGTCCACACTAAAGACCTCTCAACATGCATAAACATGTGCAGTAATTAGCCTGTCCTTATTACAGACCTCTCAACATGCATTAACTTGTGCAGCACTTGGCATGTCCTTACTACAGACCTCTCAACATGATTTAACATTTGCAGTACTTAGCCTGTTTTTACTACAGACATCTCAACATGCATTAACATGTGCAGTACTTAGGCTATCCTTACTACAGACATCTTAACTTGCATTAACATGTGGAGTACTTAATCTGTCTTTACTATAGACTTATCAACATGCATTAACATGTGCAGTACTTAGCCTGTCCTTACTACAGACGTCTAAACATGCATTAACATGTGCAGTGCTTAGCCTGTCCTTAATACAGACATCTCCCTGAAAAAAGGCCTCCGCTGAAAACAGGATCTGTGGAACCTAGTCGGACTTTCCCGGTCAACAAATGTTAAATAAATAAAAAAAAATAAAAAAATAAATATCAGCATGCATTGACATGTGCAGTATTTAGACAGTCCTTACTACAGACATCTCAGCTTGCATTAACATCTTCTGTATTTAGCCAGTCCTTACTACACACATCTCAACATGTATTAATATGTGCAGTACTTAGCCTTTCCTTACTACAGACCTCTCAACATGCATTAACTTGTGCAGTGCTTAACCTGTCCTTACTACAAACCTCTCAGCATGCATTAACATGTGCAGTACTTAGCCTGTCCTTACTACAGACATTTCAATATGCATTAACATTTGCAGCACTTAGCCTGTCCTTACTACAGATGTCTCAACATACATTAACATGTGTAGTTCTTAGCCTGTCCTTACTACAGATGTAGCAACATGCATTAACAAGTGCTGTATTTAGCCTGTCCTTACTACAGACATCTCAACATGCATTAACATATGCAGTACTTAGCCTGTCCTTACTACAGACATCTCAACATGCATTAACATGTGCAGTACTTAGCCTGTCCTTACTACAGATGTCTCAACGTGCATTAACGTGCAGTTCTTATCCTGTTCTTACTACAGACTTGTCAACATGCATTAACATGTGCAGTACTTAGCCTTTCTTTACTACAGATGTCGCAACATGCATTAACATGTGCAGTGCTTAGCCAGTCTTTAATACAGACATCTCAACATGCATCAACATCTGCAGTACTTATCCTGTCCTTACTACAGACATCTCAACATGCATTAACTTGTGCAGTACTTAGTCTGTCCTTACTACAGATGTCTTAACATGTATTAACATGTGCAGTACTTAGCCTGTCCTTACCACAGATGTCTCAACATGCATTAACATGTGCAGTACATAGCCTGTCCTTACTACAGACATCTCAACATGCATTAACATGTACAGTACTTAGCCTGTCCTTACTACAGATGTCTCAACATGCATTAACATGTGCAGGCCTTAGCCTGTCCTTACTACAGACATCTCAACATGCATTAACATGTGCAGTACTTAGCCTGTCCATATTACATACAACTCAACATGCATTAATATGTGCAGTAGTTAGCCTGTCCTTACTACAGACATCTCATTTTGAATTAACATATGTAGTACTTAGCTTGTCCTTACTAAGGACATTGCAACATGCATTAACATGTGCAGTACTTAGCCTGTCCTTACTACAGATGTCTCAACATGCATTAACATGTGCAGTACTTAGCCTGTCCTTACTACAGACGTCTCAACATGCATTAACATGTGCAGCACTTAGCCTGTCCTTACTACAGACATCTCAACATGCATTAACATGTGCAGTACTTAGCCTGTCCTTACTACAAATGTCTCAGCATGCATTTACATGTGCAGTACTTAGCCTGTCCTTACTACAGATGTCTCAACATGCATTAACATGTGCAGTACTTAGCCTGTCCTTACTACAGACATCTCAGCATGCATTAACATGTGCAGTACTTAGCCTGTCCTTACTTCAGACATCTCAGCATGCATTAACATGTGCAGTATTTTGCCTGTCCTGACTACAGACATCTCAGCATGCCTTAACATGTGCAGTACTTAGCCTGTCCTTACTACAGACATCTCAACATGTATTAACATGTGCAGTACTTAGCCTGTCCTTACTACAGACGTCTCAACATGCATTAACATTTGCAGTACTTAGCCTGTCCTTACTACAGGCCTTTCAACATGAATTAACATGTGCCATACTTAGCCTGTCCTTACTACAGACATCTCAACATGCATTAACATATGCAGTACTTAGCCTGTCCTTACTATAGACATATCAACATGCATTAACATGTGCAGTACTTAGCCTGTCTTTATACAGACATCTCAACATGCATTAACATGTGCAGTACTTAGCCTGTCCTTACTACAGATGTCTCAACATGCATTAACTTGTGCAGTACTTAGCCTGTCCTTACTATAGACCTCTCAGCATGCATTATCATGTGCAGTATTTATCCTGTCCTTACTACAGACATCTCAGCATGCATTAACTTGTGCAGTAGTTAGCCTGTCCTTACTACAGACATCTCAACATGTATTAACATGTGCAGTACTTAGCCTGTTTTTATACAGACATCTCAACATGCTTTAACATGTGCAGTATTTAGCCTGTCCTTACTACATATGTCTCAACATGCATTAACATGTGCAGTACTTAGCCTCTCCATACTAGAGACGTCTCAACATGCATTAACATGTCCAACACTTAGCCTGTCCTTACCACAGATGTCTCAACATGCATTAACCTGTGCAGTACTTAGCCTGTCCTTACTACAGACATCTCAGCATTCATTATCATGTGCAGTAGTTATCCTGTCCTTACTACAGACATCTCAACATGTATTAATGTACAGTACTTAGCCTGTCCTTTCTACAGACCTCTCAACATGCATTAACATGTGCAGTACTTAGCCTGTATTTACTGCAGACCTCTCAACATGCATTAACTTGTGCAGTACTTAGCCTGCCCTTACTTCAGACATCTCAACATGCATTAACATGTGCAATACTTAGCCTGTCCTTACTACAGACATCTCAACATGCATTAACATGTGCAGTACTTAGCCTGTCCTTACTACAGACATCTCAACATGCATTAACATGTGCAGTACTTAGCCTGTCCTTACTACAGATGTTTCAACATGCATTAACATGTGCAGTACTTAGCCTGTCCATACTGCAGACATCTCAACATGCATTAACATGTGCAGTACTTAGCCTGTCCTTACTACAGATGTCTCAACATGCATTAACATGTGCAGTACTTAGCCTGTCCTTACTACAGACATCTCAGCATGCCTTAACATGTGCTGTACGTAGCCTGTAAACTCATTAAATGATGTTTAGGCACCATGATTCTGACCTGCTCATGTAGTATGTTCTACACAGATGGATCATAATTGCTACTTTTACAGATTACTGCCACACTATACCCACTTTAAAACTGAATGGCATATCTTAAAGTTGAATGTACTCCACGTCTGAGGTGATAAGACCATGACGTATATGACCCACTGACAGTCCTCATGATTATGTAGATGTCCCAGGTAACAGACACTTTTCAGCATCAACAGAAGTATCCTCCCATATCTGTTCTCTCTTATGTCTTGCAATGCTGTGACCCAAGACAATTTAGAGATTCATTGAGAATGTCATTTCTTGGTAACTATTTTTGCCATGAAGTCCCATTTCATCAACTGATCACTTTGCACTTTGACAAACTTGCTCCTTTACCTCAAAGTGGTGTGATCTCACAGATGATTGTATTTAGTACAGTGATGCAGGGGGCTCACACCTGCATTGTAGGTATGTGGGGGACATATCACCCCCCTCCACACTAGGGCAGCCTTTTTATGATTATTGCTCTGCATAATTTGATAAAACATCCAATGAGTAAAAGTAGACTCAGTGACAACTACAATATCCACTTTTCTACCAATGTAAGATTATAATGCCGTGCTTTCTGAGGAAGTGCAGACATTACAGCAAAGCTTTCATATATTTGTTGAATTCAGAAAAGGGCTCACTGCTCATGATAAATGCCTATTGAAGGTATGGTAATTATTGTAATGGTGAGAAAATTTGATTCAGCGACAGCCGTGGCCACAGTCAGAAAGACCTAAATACCTGCTCATTACATGACTTTAGTCACATACTATCCTACACTAGTGATGTCAGACCTGACCAAGCTAGAGTTCCATACCTCTCAACCTCTTAGAGCAGGAAATCTGGACAAAGCCAAAAATAATGGGAGGACAAAGGCCCAAAAATAAGGACACTTTTAAGTACTGCTCTTGCAAACTTAGAAAGTAGATAAAAATACAGGTTTTGCATTAGAATGTATTTTCTGAAGGGTATGAAGTCTGAAACTCAACTGTCTGTTATTATTTTCTTCAAACCTCAATGATCTGCCAGTGATTTGGCAGAAAACAACAATTTTATGAGAAAAAGACCAAAAATATGAGGCAAAAAATCTGGACATTCTGCGAAAATCTGTACAGCTGAGAGGTATGTTAACGTTCTCCTTAGCAGCTTGTGCATCTCATTGGCAAAGGCACTCATAACATTCAGTCACGCACAAACATATACCCATCAACAAGCAAGCCCCTCCCCCCTGAAAATGTGACTGTTATCCTGTGCAGTTTTACCCAGATAGATAATGAAATAATATATGGTCTCAGCATATGTTTTTACAATTTTTAGTTATTGAATTCTGCTATGTGAAAGGCTTTGGCTGGGATTCAGAATGGCTTACCACAAGGGAGAAGCACTCACCATTGGCCCACATTCATGCTATAACACACACACACACACACACACACACACACACACACACGCGCGCACACACACACACGCACACACACACACACACACACACACACACACACACACACACATTCTTGATTCCCTACATAACTTCCAAGTGCAAAGACTGAGGTAGGCAGACACACACACACACACACACACACACACACACACACACACACACACACACACACACACACACATTCATGCAACTTAATTTATGCCCCTACAGACAAACACACAAACATACATACACATGCTACACCCCCCCACCCTCATATCTTCACTGAACTTGTCTGCACCTCAAATACGTCCATAGAAGTATATGGGGAAAGCCGTCTATTGATAGTGTTCAGTTTTTCTTCCAAGAGTGAAATTTTACATGACCAAGACATTCTTTGAATCATTCAGTAGCATACATTGGGAGCTTCTGGCATTTCTGGGGGAGAGCACAGGGCTAATTATCATTATTCATTACTCCATGTTGGTACATTATCATGCAGCACTGCCCACAAGGCCTCCCTCTCCACTGAGCAGCAGGGAACCTCAGCAGAATCAGAAAGGTTTTCTGCAAGAAGAAAAATGGTCATGTTAAGACTTCTCCCTTATGGTAAGCTGTTCTGAATCCCAGCCAAAGTCTTTCACACAGCAGAATTCAGTACCTAAAACCTTGTAAAGATATATGGTGAGACTGTGACATATTTCATTATATACCTGATTAAAACTGCAATGGATACCAGTGATATTTTCAGTAATAGCTAATGCCTAAGAAAACAAATCAAACATGTCAAAGTAATACATCATAATGTGTTTCTAAAATATAGCAAGTTATGTGAATATAAAATAAATCATTTAATGATAACAGTTTGACAAACCTTTTTAGATGTATCTGTGGCAGTGTACAATTAATACCAGAACCAGGGATCTAAATTTTCACCAGTAAGTAAATACAACATATGGGAAAAGAAAGGTCAATTACACAGCACCTTCCCCACATGTGGAATAGACTCCTGAGGTAAAACAAGCAGTGTGATAAACTATCTTCCTTCAGATTTAGAAGGTATGATTAGATGGGTCTTCACAAGTTCACCCATGGATTGTCTAAGGGTGTGTACTGGTAAGGTGTAAATGGTCACAAGACTCAGTTGCCTTGTATTTCCTATGATCACTATTGATGATTTATATGAGAATACCAACTCTGTGATGTATTTTTAAGAAGCATGCTATTAATATGCATTGAACCATACTTGCATAGAATATTTTAAAATTATATACTTTTATTGGTGTTACCTGTACATTTGGTGTAGCAAGCATCTGCATATCTTACCTTAGTGTACTGTTCATTGATGTCAAAATACACTGATGGCAAAACGATTCTGCATATGTAGAGTACAATGTCAATGTAACAGTGACACCATGTACTAAATGGTAAAGTAAGTGAACTGGATGACATCACATAGTGAATATACATGTATAGAAATCACAAGCTCACAGTAACTTTAGTGAATAGGATGATACCAGGTGCTGAATACACAGGGATGTACATCACAATGTTAGGGTGAAGTTAGTGAAGAGGATGACACCAGATTCTGAATACAAAAGGAAGTAGATCACAATGTCACAGTGGTGTTAGTGAATGGGATGACATCAGATACTGACTATGCATGAATGTAGATAGCAATGTCATGGTGAGGTTAGTGAATGGCTGACACAAAGTACTGAATACACTGTTATATCGTTCACAGTGTAATTCTGAAGTTATTGAACAGGATGACACCAAGTGCTAAATACATAGGCATGTAGATCAGAATGTCACTGTAAACTTAGTGAACAGGATGACACTGAGTACTGAATATGCACACATGTAGATTACAGCACGAGTGTGAAGTACCTAGTGTTATCCTCTTCAGTACATGGTGACATCTTGTACAATAATGTCACTGTGACATTGTGATCTACATTCCTGTGAATTCAGTACTTGATGTCATCCTATTCATTATCATCACTATGACACTGTGATCTACATACATGCATATTCAGTGGCCAGGGTCATCCTATTCATTATCATCACTATGATACTGTGATTTACATACATGCATATTCAGTAGCCAGAGGCATCCTATTCATTATCATCACTATGACATGGTGATCTACATACATGCATATTCAGTAGCCAGGGTCATCCTATTCATTATCATCACTTTGACACTGTGATCTACATACATGCATATTCAGTAGCCAGGGTCATCCTATTCATTATCATCACTATCTATGACACTGTGATCTACATACATGCATATTCAGTAGCCGGGGTCATCCTATTCACTAACTTTACTGTGATGTTATTCAGTACTGAGTGACATCCTGTTCTCCAACTTTCCAATGACATTGTGATCTACATGTCTGTGCATTCAGTACCCAATTTCATCCGAATAATTAATTTTCCAGTGACATTGGGATCTACATATTTGTTTATTAAGTCCCTGGTGTCATGTTCACTAAATTGACAGCGATGTTGTGATCTACATGCCTGTGTATTCAGTACTTGATGTCATCCTGTTTAATAACTTCACAGTGACATTGTGATCGACATGCATTTATATTTAGTACCTACTGTCATCTGTAAAGTAACGTCATTGTGACATTGTGAGCTACAAGCTAGTGAATTCATAACTTGTTGTCATCTTGTTTGCGTACTTTACAGTGATGTGCTCTACATGCATGCATATTCAGCACCAGGTTTCATACTGTTCACTATCTTCACAGTGGCATTGTGATCTACATACTAGTGAATTCAGTACTTGTTGTCATCCTGTTCACGTACTTTACAGTGATGTGCTCTACATGCATGCATATTCAGCACCAGGTTTCATATTGTTCACTATGTTCACAGTGGCATTGTGATCTACATGCTAGTGAATTCAGTACTTGTTGTCATCCTGTTCACGTACTTTACAGTGATGTGCTCTACATGCATGCATATTCAGCACCAAGTGTCATACTGTTCACTATGTACACAATGGCATTGTGATCTACATGCTAGTGAATTCAGTACTTGTTGTCATCCTGTTTATGTACTTTAGAGTGATGTGCTCTACATGCATGCATATTCAGCACCAGGTGTCATACTGTTCACTACGTTCACTGTGGCATTGTGATCTCAATGCCTGTGTATTCAGCACCTAGTGTCATCCTGTTCACTAAGTTTATTGTGACTTTGTGATCTACATGTCTACATATCCAGTACCTGGTATCATCTTGTTCACTAACTTCAGTGTGACATTGTGATCTAAATGCTTGTGTATTCAGTACATGGTATCATGCCTGTGTGATGACACCAACTACTGAATATACAGGCATGTATATAGCGATGTCTGTATAAAGTTAGTGAACGTAATGTCACCGAGTACTGAATATGCAACCACATAGATCACAGTGTCGCTCTGAAGTTACTGAGCAAGATAACACACCAGGTACTGAATGCACATGTAGATGACAATGTCATGGAGAAGTTAGTAAATTGGATGACACCAGGTATTGAATACACAAGCATGTAGATCCCAATGTTATTGTAAAATTAATTATTCGGATAAAATTGGGTACTGAATACACAGACATGTAGAGCACAATGTCAAGATCAAGTAAGTGAACAGGATGACACACACAAGGTACTGAATACAGTAGATCACAATGTCATTGTGAAGTTAGTTAGCCAGATGGCATCAGATACTGTGTACACAGGCAAGTACATAGCAATGTCACTGTGAACTTAGTGAACAGGATAACACTTAAAATTGAATTCTCTTGCAAGTAGATCACAATGTCACCATGACATTAGTAAACGGGATGGCACCACAAATTCAATAAACAGGCATCTAGAGCACAATATCATTGTCATGTGAGTCACCAAGTACTCAATACCCAGGCATGTAGATCGGATTATCACTGTGAAGTTAGTGAACATGATGTCACCAAGTACTGAATACACTGGTATGTAGATTACAATGTCACAGTGAAGTTAGTGAACATGATGTCACCAAGTACTGAATACACTGGTATGTAGATTACAATGTCACAGTGAAGTTAGTGAACATGATGTCACCAAGTACTGAATACACTGGTTTGTAGATCACAATGTCACAGTGAAGTTAGTGAACATGATGTCACCAAGTACTGAATACACTGGTATGTAGATTACAATGTCACAGTGAAGTTAGTGAACATGATGTCACCAAGTACTGAATACACTGGTATGTAGATCACAATGTCACAGTGAAGTTAGTGAACATGATGTCACCAAGTACTGAATACACAGGTAAGTAGATCACAATGTCACAGTGAAGTTAGTGAACATGATGTCACCAAGTACTGAATACACTGGTATGTAGATTACAATGTCACAGTGAAGTTAGTGAACATGATGTCACCAAGTACTGAATACACTGGTATGTAGATTACAATGTCACAGTGAAGTTAGTGAACATGATGTCACCAAGTACTGAATACACAGGTAAGTAGATCACAATGTCACAGTGAAGTTAGTGAACATGATGTCACCAAGTACTGAATACACTGGTATGTAGATCACAATGTCACAGTGAAGTTAGTGAACATGATGTCACCAAGTACTGAATACACTGGTATGTAGATCACAATGTCACAGTGAAGTTAGTGAACATGATGTCACCATGTACTGAATACACTGGTATGTAGATCACAATGTCACAGTGAAGTTAGTGAACATGATGTCACCAAGTACTGAATACACAGGTATGTAGATTACAATGTCACAGTGAAGTTAGTGAACATGATGTCACCAAGTACTGAATACACAGGTATGTAGATTACACTTTCACAGTGAAGTTAGTGAACATGATGACACCAAGTACTGAATACACAAGCAGGTAGACCACAATGTCACAGTGAATTTAGTGAATGTGATATCACCAAGTATTACTTACACAAACGTAGATCATAATGTCCCTGTGAAGTTAGTGAACAGGGTGACACTGGGTACTGAATATGCATGCATGTTGATCACAATATGATAGTGAAATTATAGAACAGGATAGCACCAAGTACTGAATACACTGGCATGTTGATCACAATATCACAATGAACTTAGTGAACAGGATGACACCAGGTACTAAATATGCACTCTTGTAGATCACAGTGTCACTCTGAAGTTAGTGAACAGGATGTCACCAAGTACTGAATACTACAACATGTATATTGCAATGTCATGGTGAACTTAGTGGACATGATGACACTACATACTGAATATACAAATGTGTCTGATGCTGTGACATTTTTGTGTGGTGACTTCTATATTATACGTACTACTCTGCAAATGTGTGTGATGTGGTGGTATTGCACCATAAAGGCATTCACCAATGTAGGTTCCTGCCGGGTCTCATTAAGATTAAGAAATCAGAAAGACCACCATGCACCTGGGTAATGCTTTTAAGTGTTCCAATGAGTTTAAATTCATTACGCTAGCCTGTGACACACGCGTACATATTGGTGCATTACTTTGCCTTCAGCAGTGTTGCATCTTTAAAGCTGGCCCTCCTGTTGTTCTGGAAATGGGCCAGTGATTTGTATATATGTGTATGCATGTATTTATGTATGTGCATAGGTGTGTGTGTGTGTCTCTGTTGTGTTGTGTTGATCTGGCTATATGTTTTACATATAAGCTACAATTTGCTTAATCTGTTATTTTATCTATTTAATTCTTTCTAACATTAAAGCTGAAAATTCCAGAGTATGCAGAGTTACTTTTATCTGAAACTACACTAAGAGCTGGGTGTGATGGAGCAATATTTGTTCCTGAGAATATAGATGACTGTGGGGTTTGTTCCTTTAAGACAACAATAAGCAGGCAGGGAGGGCTTCAAGGCTGTAGTTAGTATACAAAAGTGTTACCGCTGCTAGAAATAGAAGCTTCCTCAAAGAGAAAGTTACTAAGGATCTCCAAGTGATGCAAAGGTATCATCATGATCATGTATTGGAGAAAGTCTTATAATTCTTAAACTATTCTTTAGTGTGAGAAAAATGAACTGTCTATATGATAACTTCTGCTAAACCTGGAGGTTTGGTTGAATTGTACTTTCTGTCTGTAAGTACTGAACTGGTTGTTTAAAAAAGAAGAAACAATACGGATGCATGTTAGAAAGATGAGGCTTGACAGAGTCTGCTGTCATTGCTTACAGTGTATAACTCCTGAGAACTGTATATATGAACTATTCATCCTCATTTATATGATTCTTTTTTCAACCTGAAGAAAAACATCTTTTACTTTTTACCTTATAAATAAACCTTCAGTTTTGAAGTTTAGAGAACTGGATTTCTGACTGGTTTTATGCTATCCACTGAACAAATTTACTATTGGTTTACATTATTTTATGGTAGTAATCATTTGGAGTTTTGGATAAAGGTGCAGTACAAAGGTATAAAACATTTATGCTTAAGGACCAAATATTGACCATTGTCATGAGTTCTTGCTGGCATCTGAAAAATGTCATCCGGATCAAACACCTTGTCCTATCTTCCAACTTGACAACAGTCAATGGCTGTCCATTTCTTGATATTATCTCACCTGGGCTACTGTAGCTGTTAATATTGGGCTCACAGATATGGATTTTGCCACGTGAAGTAAGTCAAAAATTTTGAAGGAAGGATTTAGATGTTATCTTCTGAAATCTGTCATATTAGCCCTGTCTTGCAGGATCTGGGCTGACTGCTGGTGGTAGTTTGATCACTCCTTTTTAGCATATTAAACCCTACACAATCTAGGCCCCATCTATTTAAAAAAACATTTAGTTCCCTATGTCTGTATGTGGTCACTTAGGTGATTAGTAGGGGAGATCTGGGGATCTTCTAGCTGTCAGTAGAGCCAGGCTGGATATATTTGACAAATACTATTTTTCCTCTCTTGCCTGAGTTCAGAAGAATCAACTGGCTTCCCTTATTCTGGTTAGTGAAACAGAGCCTTTCTTTAGGAGATCATTAAATACCATCCATTTAGAAATATACTTTTAAATCATAAGTTGAATGTGACTGTGTCATTCAGAAATAATTATTAGTTAATTTTCGGCCTAGTCATTTTAAGTAGAACTATTCAACATTTATATTCATTGTGCATTATTCTTTCTTATTTGTTTTTCTGTGTACATTATATAGAAGTTAAACACTTTAATTAAAACAAAATTAATTAATAATGATAAATGGTTTTGTGAGATCAGTAATATAAGTGTTTTGATCAAATATCTGTATGAACGTAATGTGCTGAGAAGGCTCAGGTACTGTTAATTACATTTATTACTTAATTTATATTCAACTTTTAGCAGTGGAATTAATTTTGTTGACTCATTTATTTTAATCTGTACATTAAACAAATGTAATTGCTGCGATATGAAAAAAAATCACAATGAACAAGGTTGAAACCGCAATTTTTCCACTGCCATTTCAGATTAAATGCACATTGACTTTATTTAATTAGATAATTATAACTCATTCCAATGTAAAAAAAAAAAAATATATTTAAATCTATTTTACTGCCACAGCAGTGAGTTTATAAACTTACATTTGATTCTGTAATTTCTGTATTACAAATACTGGCAATGCTTTTTCACGAACAGCATTATGTGCTTCTGTATATATAAAATTGTGTGACCCATACCTTGAGGTAAATACAAACCTCGTCTATAGTATGCACACATGTATGAAGCTGTCAGGATTTGCCTTACTTTTCAAAACAGTTGAGGAAGCAATAACTCCACAAGTGAATACTATAACCTATTTTATTAATCTTAATGATGTTTCTTTTAAAGAGCTATACTATTCACAAGAAAAGTTTGGATTGGCAGACCTTCTAACAGGAATCTATAGAAGGTAATGATTTAATAATTTTAGGTGATCTGTGGTACATGCAATGCTTAAAGCAACCAATATATTAAATTAAAGGTGAGATTCAAGTAGTAAGACATTCTGTATCGTGGAGCCATGTTCTAAGCTCTCAGCAAAGCGGGCTTCCAGGTAGATGATTTTAGGCAAGTTATGCAGTGATAAGAGGTGATTTCTGGCAAGTCTGTCATTGCAGTACCTAGCCAGTGGGATACCCATCACTGGTGAAGCTACCATGATGTTCTGGAAGAGTAGTATTTAAACAGAATTGTTGTACACATTACTAGAGAAGGCACTGTGTTCTCCTAACTGGCTTGCACCCCCCTGCCAGTGTGTATAGAAGGATAGAGATGCAACATTAACTACAATACCAAATAATCTGTATGAAGTGGTCGACAGATAACCAATCAGTCTGTAAGTTGTGGGAGAGGTCAGTTGCTTCTGCTTTCAAACTAGAAGATCACTTTGTAAAGTTAAATCCAAACATCATGCTGATGACATAAAGGTAGGGCATGAAGCATTAATTATCACACAGATGTGAGGAATTCAGAAAGTCTTTCACCCATTTGGGTGGGATTATGTAGTACACTCCCATCTCTAATAAAAAGGGTATACTCCTCCAATCAGATCAGGAGTGGGAAGGGAAATGAGATTTGTTCAGTGCCATGATGCATACTATAGCAATGTCTTTTGGCTTTTCCCAGTTAGGGTTCACCACAGAAGATCACTGGTCTGCAGATTGTTTGGCAGTGGTGTTTTTACGGTATCGAGTTGCCATCCCAGTGCCCAACCTTCACAGAAGGCACTATGTTAGGGAATATTCCACTGACTGCAAAGACATTAGTTTTTGTTTTGGTGTGAGAGGTACTTAGCACTCACTGTTTGTTTAAATGCTGGGGTGGGCTTTGGGCTATGTTCAGTCCTCAGATGTGGAAGCTGTTAGAATGGATGCCACTTTTTTGCATGTAAATAGGCAGGGCAGTGGTGTCCAAGTGATGCTTGTCAGGACAATGGTTGGATCAGAATTCAGCTTATAACCAAGTTATACACATATACAAGCTAAACACAAAAAGATGTTTAATAATCAGTTGTGAAATAAGGTAAAATATTTGAGAAACTGACATCATCTTCAAAAAATCATTGGTCTTTTCATGCAAGAGTGCTGGTTTTGCAGTGGTATACTTTGCATTCCTGCAGTAGTAAATCTGCACTGCACATAACCATGCAGTGCACATTGGGAGATGTAGTGATAATGTGTTAAGAGTCCACTGCTTTTGCTAACACATTGAACTACATACCCTACACAACCTTTAGAGTCTGTCTGAGGTACTAGCAGTAGGGTTAGTAAACTTAAAAAAAGCAAAAGTTGAAAAACACGAGCCAAAGCACACTTCCAGTGGGTTTTATTGTAGCTCCACGAACTAAGTGCTTTCACCATCCACTAATAACATGATGATCATGTTTTTCAACTTTTGTTTTTTTTTTTTTTTGTATTGGTTATTCACCCTTTGGGCGATTTGTTTTGTGTTTAGAGTTAGTAAACTTACTCTCTGGATCATTTATTTAACATGCTGACACTAAAGATATAATCCACGTAGACTTTTTTTTTCATAACTCACTTTGTAGGAGCTTTGTTGAAGCTGGTGGCTGGGTGAGAATTAAATTCTAAAGATGGAATTTCCTATAAAATGTGGTAGACGTGAAGTGTGTTTTAATTTAAAACAATACATTTAAAATGAATGAACTAATATATAAATACATTTTTGAAAGGGAAAGTGTCCGCTTATGCTTAATAAGCATGATGCCATGTGATGGGAACTTGGTTTAATACCTCATACAGGGGACAGCTTCCCTCTGTCCAGAACTCTTTTTATTCTAAACTGCAGTGCTATTAGCAGAAAATGGGCTCTTCATGAGGCAGACTATCTCAGGTAGCATCACATTTGATCTTTTTTTTTGGTCTTTGCCATTCTGCTTTTTCCCATAGTTCAGTTTGTCCGCGTTACACATCTGATGTTCTAACCATATGTAAAAAAATAAATGAAAGTAGTTCTCCATATCCACTACATCATGCCCTGTTACCTGCCCAAATAAGGATGGGTGCAGTGTACATAATCAGTCTTGGTTAGGATAATGGTGCTGTCAGATGCTGCATAATGTGAAGACATGAAGTGGTCAACATGCCCCCTGTTTCTTACATCATCACAACACTCATGCAGTAGACATCATGCAAAGTCAGCTAGCAAAGGAGAGTAGTAGTGTTGAAAATGAATTCATCCTCAAGTCTTGGTGAATACCTTCGCAAGGTGGACCCTGTTTTCACAAAATCTCACTAAGGCAACACTGATATATAGACTGTATTTATATAACATATCATGGAAAGAAGTAGGTCAACAATTAAAAGAGAGCTGGGTATACAAGACCCAGGATAAAAAAAGGTGCCCAATCCTGGTATGCACATTGGTGCCAGGACTGAAAATAAAATGACAGTGTAGAATCCTCAAAATATGGAAACATTCCTACAATGGTGCCAGGCCAGGCCCAGGGAGAGGACCCCCCCCATTGTAGAAGGAAATAGCAGTCCACAAAAATCCCAAAAACTGATAGGCCAAAGAAGAGCCATAAAGATGATAGAGTGGACTACTGAGGATAAGAAAGAAATGATGTATTATTACTATTATGCAAAATGCCAAGAATTGCCAGACACAAGATATACAAAACAATTAAGAGAGAAATTAGAGGAAAGAAAAATGCTTCCACAAGAAAAACTATCAGAAGCTTCAAATGAAAAATTGCATTCGTTATTACAACATATTTGTGAAAAACAGTATATTGATCAAGAAGCGTTGCTCTGTTTGGAAAAGAAGCATCTGAGGAAGTGCAAAAATATAAACAACAAAACCTAGAGATATTTGAACAATATAAAAAAGAAATAATAAACAAAAACTGAGGGTAATGCTGCTCAACGCCAGAAGTCTAAACCTCAAAATGCACGCACTCAAGGCTCTCCTTAGTATGGAAGAAATCGACGTATGTGCAGTGACAGAAACCTGGTTCAAGGCTCCAGAGAACACCCCAGCACTACCAGGCTATAACTCCTACCATACCTTTAGGTCCCAAAACCAGGTCCAGAACACAAAAGGAGGGTGTGTGTCCATATTCATCAAGAACACCCACACCTCCAGGTTAGTAGCACAGCACATGGAATGTGAGACCATCCAAGTGCAATTGACAGCGGGTAAATTGACTGTTCAATTTATAGCTTGCCACAGATCTCCCACCTTGTCTCAGGATGCTCACGCAGCATTCCTAAGAACATTAGAAAGTATGAAGATTCTACCCAACACCATGCTACTGGGTGACTTCAACTATCCAAACATTGACTGGGAAAACTACTCAAGCTCAAACGCCCTAGCCCAATGCTTCCTTGAGTTTATAAACTCAAACGCCCTTGAACAGCTGGTCACCACTCCCACAAGAGGTGACAACATACTGGACCTGGTCATCACCAACATGGGGAACCTATGTTCCACACCTGAGGTAAACTCGTCATTGGTAAGATCAGATCACAAACTAATCACACTGGACATCCACATCTCGACCCCCCCCCCCCCAGTCAAGGAAAGCAAGGTAAAAAACTTCTCTAAAGCCAACTTCACACTCCTCAAGACCGAGGTGGGAAGTTTCAAAGCTCCCAATCATATGGAAAATGATGACCCATCGGCAGAATCCTTTACAAGTGCATTCTATGAACACCTTCAAGAATGCATGGACTGAGCCATCCCAAGTAAAACCAAGACCAACTCCTCAAAAAAGAGGAAGCCAGTCTGGTGAACCCCAGCCATAAATAAACTTTACAACAGAAGGAGGAAACTCCTGCAAGATAGAACAAAATTCCAACATAAGAAGGCATCTCTGATTAACATCAGTAAAAAACTGCTCTCCCTCATTAAATTATACAAGGCCAACTTCGAAAGAAAAATAACCAATGATTCTAAGGATAACCACAAGGCCTTCTTTAACTATGTCAAGAGTCTAGGGGCAAACTCTCAGATATGCTCCGAGCTAGTGCATAATGGCCATAAATACACTGAACCAACCGACATTGCCAACATCCTGGCTAACATGTTCAGTGCAAACTTCACCTCCCCCCTCTCCACCAAAGGGGCTAGCACCCATCCCAGAAGAATGTGGTGCTCCAGATATCTCAGACACGCAAGTAAAGACAGCCCTTGCAAAGGCCAAAAACACAGCATCAATGGGACCAGATGCTATCCCAGGTTGTGTCTTACACGAGCTTCAAAATGAACTAACCCCCCCATCTCAAATAACTATTCAAACTCAGCCTTTCTACAGGCTATGTACCCAAAGAATGGCGTACAGCAACAGTCGTACCACTCCACAAAGGTGGTGCCACAACTGACCCTGGGAACTATCGCCCTATAAGCTTGACTAGCTTGGTCTGCAAAGCCATGGAACGCATTATCATGGAGCTCATTAACAGGAACATTGGGAACCTCCAGACACTGGACCCCACCCAGTTCAGCTTTGTTAAAGGCAGATCTTGCCTCCTGAACTTGGTCGACTTCTTCGAAACAGTCACCAAGGCCATAGATGAAGGGAAGGTGGTCCACACAGCATATCTGGACCTCACTAAGGCGTTCAACACCATCCCACACTCAGGAATCATAGACAAACTCACCAGCTCTCAGACAGAACCCACATGGTAAGAGTGGCAGGCGCCATGTCTGGCTCTAAACCAGTCACAAGTGGAGTCCCACAGGGCTCAGTCCTGGGACCCCTCCTGTTCGGTATATATTTCTCCGAAGTACAGGCAAAGGCGGAGGGACTGTGGCTAACCAAGTTCACAGATGACTGTAAATTGGGTGCAATAATTGACTCTCCAGCTGACACAGACATCCTGCAAAAGGGTCTCACAGAGACAAACACCTGGTGTAAAAGTCACAGCCTAAAGCTAAATGCCAAAAAATGCATAGTAATCCCATTTGGGAAAAACAAAGTACCTACAAACTACCACATAGATGGGAATCCACTAAGTACAGAAGAAGTAATTAGGGACCTGGGTACCCAAGTAGATATCATGCTCTCCTTTGATAACCACATAGCCAAAACGGTCAGGAAATCCTTCTATGTGGCACACCTGATCACAAAGGGTTTCTCATCCAGATCCAAGGAGGTGATTGTGCCCATTTACTCCTCACTCATTAGGCCCATAATAGAGTACAATGCCCCATTTGGGATGTACCTCACTAAACACCTGCAACAACTAGAAAGACCACAGAAGTACCTCACTAAGAGGATTAAGGGCCTTAAACAATTACCCTATGAAGCACAACTAAAAAAGCTCCAGCTCTTCTCAGTCGCTTACCGTCTTTTCAGAGGTGACCTATGTCTGACCTATAGGGCCATGTCAAACCCTGAACTAATGGACATGCTTCAACTCAAAAAAATGAGATCCCTCAGAATCACTTGTTATAGCGACTTGAACCTATGTACAACAATAAACAGGACATGCTGGAGGGATAGATTCCTGTCCCAGCGACTCCCCTCATTCTGGAATAGAATCCCAATCCATATTCGACAGATCTCCTCTCTGACCCTTTTCAAGAGAAATCTTGATGAGTGGATGGATAATCGTAAGTTCTACCCTGGGATCACTTCAGGAGCCCTGTAGACAGAGGCCCAGGTTACTAATCTAATGGGGAGGCGAAAGCCATCACTCTGTGGCTAGGCTTATAAATGCCCATAGGCAGATAGCCTAGTACTTACCTATGAACCTATGAAAGAAAAAGGTTTGATATGGTGCAATATTTATGCAAAGGAGAAAGCCAAATTAATCAATATAAAGACAGCAGCCCTATTCAAAGAGAAATACAGGCAAAGGCATCTGGATATGGAAAATTTTGCAATAAAAAAATAATATCACAATGATGGAATGTAGAAAAGAAGATTACTAAACTACAAGTTAAAAAAATAGAAGTTGAAATGATGGAGTGCCTGCGAAGTGAAGGATTTGGTGTAGAAGGTCTAATACAGGTTATATTACAGCATGATGGAATGAGTCCCCAAAGTAAGGAGAAACAGGAAGATCAGGAGACATCTGAAAAGGAAATATGGACATGGGAAAGAAAAAGAGATTTAATATGGTGCAATATTTATGTAAAGAAGATAGCAAAACTAATCAATACAAAAAGAGCAGCATCAAAGATATTTGAAGAGAAATACAAACAAAGGATCTGGACATGGAAAACTTTACAATACAAGAAATAAGAAGACAAAGAAGAAAAGTAGAAAAAGAGATTAGTAATGGAGAAGTTAAAGAAATAGAGTTATGGAGAACCTGCAAAGTGGAGGATTCAGTGTAGAAAATCAAATGCAGAAATCACCACAACAGGATAGAGCAATGGATATCTAAATTAAGGGGAAACCAGTGGAACAGAAAGCAATTAGTCAGGCAACATATCAAGATATTTTGGAGCCTTCCACAGGAAATCAGTATAAACAATCACTTGAAGTTAGACAGCAAGGAAAGGAACAGGAAACTGGAAAATGATGCAGTTAATGTTGAGGAGTGATAGGCCAATGAGTTCCCATATGACAGAGCAACAGATGACACAGGATGAAATTCAAGAGAAGGTGTCACAGGAAGATGCTATAGAATGCCCACAGGAAATGGAAAACAAAGGTTGTGCCCTCAGATTGGAAGAAAATGAACTAAGAGAAGAGTTGCTTGATTTAATAGACATGGATAGATATATTTAGATCAATGAGAGAAATAGACTGCAGAAAGTCAATAAAACCTAAAATGTCAGAAGTCTGATAAAACAAATGAATGCAGTAATTAGAACTGTCTATAGAGATCCATGTGATATAACAGAAGTAAACAGGATTAAGTCTGATAAAACAAGTTAATGCAATAATTAGAACTGTCTATAGAGATCCATGTGATATAACAGAAGTAAACATGATATAGATCTGTGCTGCTAAATTAATAACTGATAAAGTTCTACCACAAGAACACATGGTAGTAAGGTAAAGGAAGGGGAGAAATTGAACACCATCATGGAAGTATCGAATAGAGAAAGCTATAAAGCAATTAAGACAAGAAGTGTCACTCTTAGAAGATTATAGAAGAGGAAATAGATCAACAAAAATACTGAGAAAGATAGATCTGATAAAAGCAATGCACAGTATTAGAACAGACCAGGATCTATCATGAACTATCGCAAATAACAAACTAAAAATTTCAACACAAGCGGAAAAACTTAGAAGATACACAGATAAATATAAACGAAAAGTACAAAATAAGCAATTTACTGATGACCTATAAAAGGTTTATAGAGAATTGGGAAATAAGGTAAAAGGAATTGAAAGACCACCAAAATAAGAGGAAGTACATACATTTTAGAGCAGTATCTATGAAGATCCTGTGGAACATAACAAAGATGCTAAATGGATAGAAGAAATAAAAGAAAGAATAAGAAGTTTAAATGTACAGGATATGAAATGGGATGAAGTAACAGCCAGAGAAATTGAAACAAAGTTAAGAAAAGCCTCTAACTGAAAACCCCGGGCCCAGATGCAGTACCTAACTTCTGGTTAAAAGTATTAACATCTTTGCATGAGGATTTAGCCATGAGTAAGAACTATTTATATGCACACCCCGAACAGACACCAACCTGGCTAACAACAGGAAAAACAATGCTACATCTTAACAGTGAACCTGCAAGATACCCTAAAAATTATAGACCAATAACTTGCCTTCTGACGATGTATAAACTGTACATGGGAATTGATGCAGACAGAGTTTATAGTCATTTAGAAGAAAACTCAATTATGGCAGTAGAACAAAAGGGCAATAAAAGAAAGTCATATGGAACAAAGGATCATTTGTTGTTAACTAAAGTCATAGTGGAGAACTGTAAAAAGGGGAAAACTTTAAGTATGGTGTGGATTGACTATAAAAAAGCATTTGATAGTATCCCATATTCATAGATAAAAGAGTGCTTAAAAATGTATAAGATATACCCTACACTGTTCGACTACATTACAGTGACCATTAAACAGTGGCAGACCACTTTGCAATTAAGCCATGATAAAGGACAGATTATTATCCCAAGGATAAAAATTCAAAGGGGGATATTTCAGGGTGACTCTCTGTCACTGTTGCTATTCTGCCTTGCCATTAACCCGTTAAGTTGTTTACTTAACAACTTACACCGTGGCTACAATTTAGCTCCTAAAAAACAACAAAGTTGTTGATGATTTAAAACTGTATAGCTCATCAGATGAAGAACTGAAAGCACAGCTGCAGGTTGTCAAAACTTTTTCAGATGATATAAGAATGTCATTTAGCCTTCATAAGTGTGCAAAAGCAACATTTAAAGGAGGAAAACTGCAGCACCAGGAATACATCTGTTTGGGACAAGAATGTGATATAAAAGAACTTGAGCGATATTTGGGAATTGATGAAGGATCAACAATAAAACATGAACAAATGTGAATAAAACTTAGTAAGGAATACTTTAGAAGACTTAAATTAATTCTGAAAACATTGTTGACATCTAGGAACAAAATCCAGGCTATAAAGCAATTTGCTCTTCCTGTCCTAACTTATAGTTTTGGAGTGATTGACTGGCCCCAAAACGTGTTGGATAGATTAGATAGGAAAACAAGAAGGATGCTTCATGCTCACCAAATGATTTATAAAAATCAATGTATACCAAGATTATATAGTCCCCATTCCGAAGGAGGGATGGGCCACCTTGAAATCGATTATATATATATAGATCTGCAATTGTGGGACTCCACACATATCTGCTGACCTCCCAAGACCCAAATATAGTGAAAGTCTTGAAACATGAAAAGAATAAATCTAAGATGACTTCTCTGCTTAATTTAGAAGAAGCATATCAGTGTCAGGCAGGAATGGAAATCAAACCAGAAGTAAATAAAAAGGTTTACTATGGAAATTTCGAATCCACATCAGTCGAACATTAGGACTTCGAACCTAAATGTTGGATCCAAAACTTCACATAGTAAATAAATGCGAACATGAAAACATTGTTCAATGTTTTCGACATAGCAGAAAGTGACATCAATCACCTTCTGCTATGCATAGTAACGTACTGTTGAACTAAACATTCAATGGTACGTGAAATCCAGTATTCTGCAGGGGGGGCCCCTGCACCCCACACCCCCTGCATATTAAATATACCAACTCTGAGATCACACTACAGTGAGGAAATGGGCTAATTCCCTGTTCCTCACTGCAGCACGACCTCAGTTTACAGTGTCAATACATTGATTCTCCTATGGTCACGTGCACCATGCATTTCGACCATATGAGTACCAGGATTTGGTTAACTGACCCTTTCAGACCACGACTTTGAACACACAGCTGTTTGACAGCATGCCGTTCACACACACCTTAGTAAACTGATAAAAATCAGGCAGCAACTGAATGTGCCAAAAATCAAAAGAAAGAATATAAGGTGAAGGACCAGATGAGAAGGCAAGAAATGTGGAAAAAGCATAAATATAGTTGCAAGTAAAGAAAACTTCTGGAAGAACCTCATGTTGATCAGGATTGAACACAGGAATGGTTAAGGAGAGGCAAATTCAAACCAAGAGATAAAAAATTAATATTGACAGCCCAAGATAGTGGGCTATGTACATGCTGGTTTACAAAGTCCATTGAACATGTGGGAGGAACAGACAAATGTAGGTTTTGTAAAACCGAATTGGAAACAGTCACATACCTCGTTGCTGGGTATGACATACTAAAAGGACTGTATACTAAATGGGATAATAATGTGGCAAGATTGTTGCACTGGTGATTGTGCAAACATTATGGTATTGAAGTGGCTGAAAAACACTGGAAACGTGAGCCACAAAGCATCATAGAAAATGATGAAGTTTACATCACATTACCAACAGTCCAAAAGACAGATGCTAGAAAAACGGATATAGTTGTCCAAGAAAAGAAGACAAAAGTAGCATTGATCATTGAAATTGCTACATCCAGTGACTACAGTGTCTTACGTACAGAGAGAGACAGAAAGTCATAAAATATCAGGATCTGCAGGCAGAAACAAGAGCGATTTGGAAGAAAGATACCCAGACAGTTCTAATAGTGGTTTGAGCAACGGGTCTTATAAAAAAGAATTTATAGTCATATTTAGATATGTTACTATTCCATGTAACCCCATACAAATTGCAGAAGGAGTCATTACTCGGCACACTGTGAGTGCTGCGAAGAGCACTTTTGGCTGACATCAAAAATCGAAACAGTACTAATTTCATGAACTTTAATCTTACTTTGACTTAGGAATGGGGTCCATTCCTGCCACAGTATTAGAAACACAAAAGATTTAGAGAAATTAAAAAACAAATAGACATCATGCATATGCACTTCATGCTTATGAAATGATAGGCACACATCACTGCATACCAAGATTATATAGTCCTCATTTTGAAGGAAGAATGGGCCTCCTCAAAACTGATTATATGTAAAGAGCTGTAATTGTAGCACTGCATAAATATCTGCTGACTTCACCAGATCCAAACATAGTGAAAGTTTTAAAACATGAGGAGAACAAGCCTAGAGTGACTTCCCCTGCTTAGTTTAGAAGAAGTATATTGGTGTCGAACAGGAATGGAAATCAAAACAGAAGTAGACTAAAATCAGCCAGCAACTGAATGTAATAAAAAAACAAAAGAAAGAATATAAGGGAAAGGATCAGATGAGAAGGAAGGAAATGTGTGAAAAGGCATAAATGTAGTTGCAAGTACAGGATCAGGACCTGATTCAGGAATGGTTAAGGAGAGGTGAATTTAAACCAAAAGACGAACGGTCAATATTGACAGCCCAGGATAGTGGAGTACATACATGTTGGTTTACAAAGCCTAATGAACATGTGGGAGAAGCAGACAAATGCAGGTTCTATAAAACAAAAGGCATAATAGCATGGCAAGACTGTTACATTGGGGTTGTACAAACATTATAGTATTGAAGTAGTGGCGTAACTAGAGTTTGTTCTGCCCGGGGATGTTATTGAGTTTGCTACACCCCTCACAAAGATGTGGTCAAATGGGCCCACCCCATACACAGCCCTCCCCCTTGCAGCCATTGCAATGTCCTATTACTTAGCGATTTCTCCCCATTTACCATAAACACTGTAATGTGCATATTGCTTTATGCTTTACTTCTACAATGATTATATGAATTTCATTTAAAACTTTTATTTTAAATTTTATAGCACAAACACTGATAAAAATCTGCTAAACAAAGCAATACAGTCTCACAATGAAAACAGACTTAGCATTAAAACTTCTCTGTCCTTGAAACTCACATTCATTGAAACCCACATTCAAATAAAATGCATCTGGACAGTGGTGGATAAAGTTCACTTTTAGGCTGTTTTCAAGTCAAAGGCCCCTTGCACACATATTTAGGACCATGCAAACATACATGTGTTCTTTGATTTCACCTTCCTGATTGTATTACATTATATTCCTTGTATAATACAGCACATTTGTTAGAGCGTGTTTTAAATTTATTGCTGTGAACATTTTTCCAGTAAAAAATGAAACAAAATGTATGAACCAATAATGACAAAACTGCCCAATTCATATCATTGTATCATAAAAGTGTACTCAAACTTCTGTCATTACAATCCACCAATATCAGTAAATATGCACAATCTCTGCAGAAGTAAAAGTCATCTAAATAATTCCATATTAAAGAGATCTGTAACTAATGATGAGGTTGCTGCTAGCAAACAACTTTATTTCACTGTTTCATCTACAAATAAAGTGTCTGTTACCCTTGAAGAATAAATTGCCAATGTTTCATTAAAAAATGATAAACTAGTTATATTGCAATAGGGAATGGATGGCAAACTGATAACAGGTTCATAGTTACTAGTTATCTCCTCCAAAGGAGGACATTCTCAGAACTGCAGCATCCACCCCTTTAAAATACAACACAGTCCAGCATCAGCAATCCCTCTACATACTGTGGGAGTAGACCCCACAGGCTTCTGGATCAAAAGCAAGTATACTACCTGTTGTGCTATTAATAATGCAAACAGACTTGGCATGAGCAGCACTAAACTACTCTTCTCCTGAAGCTCTAAGCTCCTTCTAAAATTAATTTGACACAACTATCTCTCTCAACTTTGCAACACAAGAAATCCAGAAAAAGACAAAATTTATTGGGTGGGGGACAAAGGCCCAAAACCAGGGAGACATTTTAAACATTGATTGTATAATCTTAGAAAGTTGCTAGAATAAAATGTTTTGTGTTACCATGCATTTCCTGAAAGACAGGGAGCCTGAAAATAAATGGCTATCATTTAGTGAATTCAGTTCTCACTGTTTACCAAGAAAACCAGAAATTTTAAGAGGAAAAAACCAAATGTATGAGCTAAACATGCTGTGAAAATCTGAAGAGATGAAAGCTATGGACTCAACTTCTTGAATTATAAACAAGTGGTTGTATGGGTAGAGAATTCAGGCTCTTGCTCCTTGTACCCAAGGTACAGGGTTTGAGCCTGAGTAACACTAACCACCAGGTATACTTAACTGGGACATTTTACCCCCACACACACACACAGACACACACACACACACACACACACACACACACACACACACACACACACACACACACACACACACACACACACATAGTACATTTCCATGGAGAAGCAATCACGCACACAGTACACTTCCATGGAGAAGCAATCACACACACACACAGTACACATCTGTGGAGAAGCAAACACACATACACACACACACACACACACACACACACACACACACACACACACACACAGTACACTTCCGTGGAGAAGCAATCACACACACCATGGAAAAGCAATCGCACACACTGTGGAGAAGCAATCAAACACGCCATTGAGAAGCAGTTACACACACCATGGAAAAACAATCACACACACACACACACACACACACACACACACACACACACACACACACACACACACACACTACACTTCCATGGAGAAGCACTGTCACACACACACACACACACACACACACACACACACACACACACACACACACACACACATATACACCATGGAGAAGCAATCACATACACCGTGGAGAAGCAATCACACACACACACACACACACACACACACACACACACACCATGGAGAAGAAATCACACACCCCCAGTACACTTCCGTAGAGAAGCAATCACACACACAGTACACTTCCGTGGAGAACCAATCACACACATGCACACACACACACACACACACACACACACACACACACACACACACACACACACACACAGTACACTTCCGTGGAGAAGCAATCACATACACATACACACCATGGAGAAGCAATCACATACACCATGGAGAAGCAGTCACACACACTGTGGAAAAGTAATCACACACACACATACATACACACACACACACACACACACCATGGAGAAGCAATCACATGCACTGTGGAGAAGCAATTGCACACACAGTACACTTCAGTGAAGAAGCAATCACACACACACACACACACACACACACACACACACAGTACACTTCCATGGAGAAGCAATCACATACACATACACACCATGGAGAAGCAATCACATACACCATGGAGAAGCAATCACACACACTGTGGAAAAGTAATCACACACACACATACATACACACACACACACACACACACACCATGGAGAAGCAATCACATGCACTGTGGAGAAGCAATCGCACACACAGTACACTTCAGTGAAGAAGCAATCACACACACATACACACACACACACACACACACACACACACACACACACACACACACACACACACACATAGAGTACACTTCTGTGGAGAAGCAATCACACAACCAGTAAACGTCCATGCAGAAGCAATCAGTCACACAACCAGTAAACTTCTGTGGAGAAGCAAACACAAAATGTGAAGAAGGACTCTATAAACACACACCAAAAAGCAGCAATGACCTAAATTCCCTTACTTGAAGATGGTTGGTGAAGCAATTAAACAGCAAACTTCAGCAGCAGGAAATGTCACTTAGTCGGTGAAGAAACAATAGCACAATGGAGCAGACAGGAAGAAGCAATTTCAAACAGCGTGTGTGAACAGGACATCTGTGCATGCCCAACACATGCACAGACATGATGCTATGGAACACAGTTCTTAAAGAAGAATGCCCTTAATTTTGTAAGTAAATGTGACAGTCCATTCCCAAAAGTGATGCCTGGGGCAGAACGCCTCTCTCGCCCCCACCCATACCACTGTAAAGTAGCTGAGAGGCACTGAAAACATGAGACACAAAGCATTATAGGGAAAGATGAAGCTTATATTACATGGGATCACCCATTACCAACAGTTTAAAAAATAGATGTGAGAAAATCAGATATAGCAGTCCATGAAAAAATGTCAAACGAAGAATCGATCATTGAAATCCCTACGCTGAGTGATTATAGTGTCTTATGTACAGAGAGACACAGAGTCATAAAGTACTAGGATTTGCAGGCAGAAATGAGGGCAATATGGAAGAAAGATATCCAGACAGTTTCAATAGTAGTAGAACCAATTGGTCTCATAAAATAAATATACAGTCTTATTTAAATATGTTAACAATATGTGTAACTCTGTATGAATTGCAGAGGGAATAGATTCTGGGTAAACTGAGGGAGCTGATAAGAGCAAGATTGAAACAAAACTAATTTCATGAACTTTAATAATACTTTGACTTAAGAATGGGGTCCATTCAAGTCATAGTATTAGACATTCTAAAGACTTGGAGAAATTAATCCGGGATGGACATCAAGTTTTTCTGAGTACTGTGCATAAATCTACCATGACATGGAACTGATATCAGAAGTACAGCTCACATAACTGAGACTCCTAAAAATGGAAAAATAAACTCCAATTGAATAAGAGCTACAGAAAATATTACAACTTGCTGTAATAGCCTTAAAACATTTTGCTGCAAAACTCCACTGCCTGCACCCTCGTGCACACAGGGGGATATTCTGAGGTGTCATAACCTCAGAAGTAGTGTAATCTCCACATTTTCATATCAAGTCTCACTATTTGTGTAAGAACTTCATCAGGAAGCCGTGTTGTGGAACATAGTTTTTTTTATAAGGTACAGTTGTATTGATTGCACCTTGGCATAATGGGCCCGACATGCTCCTATGCACTGATAATGTTTTTCGTCATCTTTTTACATGATGCCATCATCTTCATCCTATATAGGTACCACTGGTGATATTTTTTTTAGATTTATAGGTAGTTATTGGCATATGGGGCAGGAGGTTATTGAGGAGCCTTGCTCAAATTCCCAGTTGCCCTTGTGCACTGTCTGGCAACGTGACCTGCTTAAAGTTGAGTGATTTAAACCTTGAGCTACAGGAAGCAGGTCATTAACAGCTAATAACATTAAATGTGAAGTTGTTAAATCTCGCCGTTTATTCTCACTGATGGGTTTGGAGCCAACACGGCTGATAGCAAAGCTCAATGTTTGCCAGTAGCTCGAGACCAAGCCCCTTATCCCACAATGCACTGCTGGAATTACTTCAGATCTAGTTTGCCGCGGCAAGAGAGATCTCAGTGAGCCAGCTAGCTTGGACCAATTGTGAAAAAAAACAGCAAGTTTTACAAAAAAAAAATTTCTTTTTTGTTTTTTATAAGATAGTTGTGTGTTAGAGTTTGATAATTAGATAATAGAATCTATAGTTTTAGATAGTTAGTGCCCTGTTGGCTTAGTTGGTTTGTGTGGGCCTTTAGCCCTATTTAGATTTATTAATCTTTCTAATAGTCAGGGTTTTTTCTCTGTGGGCCTCTTTAGCCCTATATTTGTAATCTATACTTATTTGTTATAGATAGTGCCCAGATTGGGCTTAGTTGTTTTGTGGGTCTTACAAGTTAAGTAAGGACTTTACTTCCGTACTTTTGCAGTTTACTGGTTAGGTTTTCCTTAACTATGTCGTATGACAAGGAAAAATCCCATCCTAAATCGGGATTCAAAAAATGCCCAGATTGTGGGCAGAAAATGTCCGTCACTGATGGACACATTCAATGTGTCTACTGTCTGGGGGCTAAACACCTCTAAGACATTTGCAGCATTTGCCATTCCTTTTCTTCAAGAGTCCTCTTGGAGAGAAGGAGGAAGCTTATAGACAGGGGATTACTACAGCATTCCTTTTCTGAGGTGTTGAGTAGCTATAAGGGTACTAGCACGTCCTCCAAATCCTCAAAATCCGCAAAATCTACAGATCCTAAAATGGCAAAAAAGGCAAAACTTCAGAGGGAGGGTCATTAGTTCCACAGACCTCAGAACCAAGTGTACCTTTGATTCGGAGCCAGCTCTCAGTATTGGAGCCGGTCTCTGAAGTTCCCTCTTCTCCTCTGCTCCAGTCAGCACCTTCGGTGCATTCATCTAAGTCCTCAATCAGCCTTTCAGATTTGGACATGGATAGGCTAGTCCAGAAGCTTTTACAGGCACCAGGACTTGCCAAATTGTTGTCGACCCCGACCAGCTTGTCGTGCTGAAGACCATGGAATTGGATTTGTCTACTCCTCCTCCGAACCGTACTGGACTCTCGAAGCTGAAGGATACTGAACCGATGATTGTCGAACCCTTGGAGCCAATACCCACACCAGTGTTATCGGCTCCATCTACTCAGATGTCCTCGACACCGACTGAGGACTCTAGGAGCCGACGCTCTCCCATTGGGTCTGGGGAGGATAGTCAAACCAATTTGTCGGTGCCGACTCTTCCTCTCAGGGCTTAGACTCGGATGAGCTTGGCTTCAACCTCGGGCTTGGAGCCCAGGGTTTCAGTGCTGGAGGATCAGATGGTACTCTCGGGTCCATCCACTCCTCATCAGAGCCATGGTGCCTTTGATGCTATGAGGAGAGTTTTGTCTCCAAAGACAATGTCAGCATCGGTTCAGCCTTCCCTCTCCCCTCAAGCTCCTGTGTCTGCTTCTTCATCTACTGGTCCCCCTAAGCGTAGAGACCCCAAGCCTCAAGTACCCCCACAGGGTGTCCCCTGCTCTTCTGAGACCTCCCCAGATTCCTGCACTGAGAAGGTGCCCAGGAAGAGACTGTGCAAGAGGAGGCACTTAGACTCCCCACAGGAGTCTTTGACATCTGACATGGACTTGGATGAGTCAGAAGGGTCCCCTCGATCCCCCTCTGAGGATATCTCCTTTGCAGAGATACTAGAGATCCTTAGTCAGAGGGGCGATTGGCAGTCCAAGACCCATACTGAGGATGAGTCCATGCTCTTGAAGGCTTTTGGGTCTCAACCTTCCACTTCTTGGGTGTCTCTGCCTTACAACGAGCTCATGGAACTGATCTCTCATAAGGCGTTGGAGTCACCGGAGGCCATGGAACCTGTTCCTCGTAAGCCCAATAAATTCATGTCTGCCCCAGTAGACAAGCCATTTTTGACAAAGAGAGTGCCTGTTGATGCCATGGTGGTAGCTGCAGCCACCAAAAAGGAAGTTTCTGAGACACCCACATCTATCCATCCTCCTAACAGAGATTCTAGGGTCATGGATAGATATGGGAAATGCATGTTTAGTTCAGCGACTTTTTCTCTGCGATCACTGAACTACTTAACCCACTTTATGAGACTACAAAGAGATCTCCTGAAAGAGCTAGGAGATACTCTCTAGGGTACGGTAGCTGCAGGGGTGGCTGTCAAAGTCAACGCCCAGCTCGCTACCCTAAACTCAGTGGTAAACTTGTCCATACGTCTCATATCCTATGCAGCTGGTGGTTCCAGTAGAGCCACTAGTTCAGGCATTACTCTTCGAAGACAAGCCTGGATGCATCTCTGTCCCTTTGTGGAACCCTTTAAGTCTTCCTTTATCAACACCCCATTCGATGGCTCATCACTGTTTGCGCCCAAAGTAAAGGAAACTTTAGCCAGGTGTGAGCAGGAAGGCAAGACCTTATCTGCCGTTGGAGTCCATTTTTCTACCCCTACTCGGCCCTACCCCAAGGGCCGTAGGGGAGGGAAAATGTGGTTCCAAAAAACACAGGGAGCCTTTCAGGACACACGTGGAGAAACCCCCTCTAGAGGCAGAGGAGGGGGTTATAATGGAAGACGCCGCCCCCGCAGCAGAGGGGGTCCGCAGCAACAGGGTGACAGAGGTTAGTTCTCCAGTCAACCCTAACAGTGTCCCTGAAAGGGGGCCCAACTGTTCAACTCTGGAGGCAGTCGGGGGTCGCTTGTCTTTGTACCCAGAAGCCTGGCTAAACATAACATCAGATATAGGGGTACAAAGCATCATTTCCAGAGGATATTTCATACCGTTCTCTTCCCCTCCCATTCCTATAAAAAGAATCCCAGATGTTCCACCCAATCTCATGGAATAAGCAATCGTAGAGGTCCACAGATTGCTAGAAAAAAAAGAGTCATCCAACCAGTCCCAGCAGACCAAATTGGATTCGGAACTTACTCAAGATTCTTTTTGGTACCAAAGAAAACAGGGGACTGGAGACCTATCTTGGACCTCAGCAGACTCAACCAGTTCGTAAAGAAAGAGAAGTTGCGAATGGTCATGCTTCAGTCCATTCTTCCCTTTCTAGGGAAAGGCAATTGGATGTGCTCCATAGGTCTCAAGGACGCGTACTATCACATAAAGAGGAACAGATGCTCCAGAGATCATCTGCATTTCTGGCTGGGAGCCAATCATTACCAGTTTTGAGCCCTGCCCTTTGGTCTCACTTCAGCCCCCAGAGTGTTCACCAAATGTATGGCAGTGGTCACGGCTCACCTGAGACATCTAGGATTCCAGGTGTAGCCATACCTAGACAATTGGCTCCTCACCGCTACCACCAGGCATCAATTGACTCAGGCAACACAATACACTCTGACACTCTGCCATTAATTAGGCATTACAGTCAACTTCGAAAAGTCTGCCTTATTGCCATCTCAGCATACTGTTTTTATAGGAGCAGAGTTAGATACTTCAACCACCACTCTATGTCTTCCTATTAAAAGAGTCTCACTTCTCCGCCAATATGTCAGCTCACTGGTGTCAAAGAACAAAGCTACAGCAGCAGCGGTATTAAAGGTGCTAGGTTTGATGGCGGCAGCAATCCTGGCTATACCACTCGCAAAGATGCATATGCGAATTCTTTAATGGCTCCTCTTTGCTCAGTAGTCGTACCAGAAACTACCGATGCACCACATGATTCTCATCACAGATTTTTGCAAGAGAGACCTTCGGTGGTGGTTGACATCTCTTCATGTCACAATCGGAAGACCCTTTGCCCCCCCCCCCCCCAGTGGCCACTGTGACCACGGACACTTCCCTGATAGGGTGGGGGGGCATTTTCAGAGAAAGACTGCCCAAGGCACATGGACAAATCAAGAATCACATCTGCACATCAATTTTCTAGAGTTGAGAGAGGTACTTCTGGCGTTGCAGTACTTTAAAGACTCTCTCCCTCTAGGAACTATTGTAATTCAGATGGACAACATGTCAGTAGTCTGGTACTTGAAGAAGCAAGGCAGAACCAAGTCTTACCCCCTTTGTCGAGAAGCCCTCAGGATCTGGCAATGGGCTGTGTCATCCCAGCATTTTCTGTTAGCAACGCACATCCCGGGGAAATCCAACGTGATAGCGGACAAGCTAAGCAGGGCGATATTGCTCCCTCATGAGTGGTCTGTCAAACAACAGGTTGCAGAGTTGATTTTCCACAAATGGGGCCAGCCTTGCTGTGACCTCTTTGCCAGCCACATCAATTCAAAATGCAGAAGCTACTTTGCCCTAATACCACCTCTCGGTCATCCCCTGAGAGATGAACTTTTACACAATTGGCCCCCCGGGTCTCCTTTATGCATTTCCACCCTTTCCATTGATACCCAGATTTTTACAGAAAGCAAAATCGCTGGGAAGGACTGTTATTCTCATAGCCCTCTACTGGCCTCGACAGATTTGTTTCCTGTTTCTCCACCATCATCTGTTGGAAGATCCATGTATCCTGGACCCAGTTCCAGACCTTCTGACGCACCCGTCAGGGGACCTCCATCCTTCACTGCAGTCCCTGAAACTGACTGCTTGGCTAATCCACTTCCCCTAATTGCCAGTCTTCATTCAATTTCAGAAGATACAAGACAAATTCTCTTGTCTTCTCACAAGCCATCTACCAGGAAATTATATGGCAGTAGATGGAAAAGGTTCTCAATTTGGGCCAACACACAGAAAATCGACCCTTTCTGAGCTCCGCTATCATCTATTTTAGAAATCTTGACAAAGATTTGTAAAGAAGGGTCAGCAGCTGCTACAGTTCGAGTCCAGTTAGCTGCCATCTCAAATTTTCACCTTGGGTTTGGTGGCTCAAATGTTATGGGCCATAAATTATCTAAGACTTTTCTCAAAGGCATTCTTCACATGAGCCCTCCTATCAAAATTCCCTATTCTCCCTGGAATTTAAACTTTATGCTGTCTCAAATTATGCTTCCCCCTTTTGAACCAGCATCTTCTTGTGATCTCAAATATTTATCCTGGAAAACTATTTTTCTTGTGGCCATTACTTCTGCCCGCAGAATGTCAGAACTTCAAGCATTATCTATCAGACCACCTTACATGATTTTCCATGCTAATAGAGTATCTTTCAGAACAAACCCCTCATTTTTACCTAAAGTCTGTTCTGAATCAAATATCAATCAGGTCATTGAGCTGCCAGTCTTTTTTCCCAATCACTCTAGCAAATTGGAATAAATGCTGCACAAACTTGATGTACACAGACAGCTCAGGTTTTATCTTGACAGAACTAAGGATATTAGAAAATCAGATCAACTTTTTGTATCCTTCTCCGAAGCCAGCAAAGGCAATTCAGTGGCTAAAACAACCTTATCTAAATAGTTATCCGATTGTATATCCTTTGTTTATGAGAATGCGAGCATGCCATTAACACACAAACCTAAGGCTTATTCTACCAGAGCCGTCACTACATCTTCTGCTTTTCAAGCTAAATTGCCCCTTGACAATATTTGCGCTGCAGCCACTTGGTCTAAGCCTCATCCCTTTGTCATGCATTACAAAGTAGATAAGGCTTCCAGGGACAGGTCTTCCTTTGGTTCCATGGTACTGAAGAACATACTTCCATGAGCCACCAAAGATTGAGGGTGCTAGGGACGCTACCCATCAGTGAGAATAAATGGCGAGATTTAACAACTTCACATAAAGAAGTTATGTACTTACCATAACGTTCCATGTGAGTTGTTTATCTCGCCTTTATTCTCACGTTGTTCCCTCCTTCCCTCTCCTGGCTGACTGTTGACTTAGAGTACCATCCTGGTTATTCAATATTTCTTCTTCCTCTTCGGGAAGTGTTCTTGGTAGAAATAAATAAAATGGTATGTATATATATATATATATATATATATATATATATATATATATATATATATATATACTGTTACTCACAGCAAACAAGATCTGAGGTAATTCCAGCAGTGCATTGTGGGATAAGGGGCTTGGTCTCAAGCTACTGGCAAACCTTGAGCTTTGCTATCAGCCATGTTGGCTCTGAACCCATCAGTGAGAATAAAGGCGAGATAAACAACTCACATGGAACGTTATGGTAAGTACATAACTTCTTTTTGTCTGCACTGACAAACAGACTAGGAGTTATGGTGATGGAGTTCTGAGACACAAGACTGGACTGCCACTAGACTTACATGTTACATTGTGCAGCATGGTATGTAGACACACACACAGTGGTGCCATAACTCTCAACTATGCATATATTTGCAGAATGTCCAGATGTTTGCCTCATATTTTAGTCCGTTCCTCATAAAATGTATGACATTCTGGTAAATCATTGAAGACTGTCAGTGAAAACTGACTGACATCTGAGGTAGAGACTTTAAGTCATTCACAAAATGCACGTTACTTCAAAATTTGTTATTCTAGTAATTTTCTGAGTTTATAAGAGCAATATTTAAAATTGGTCCCAGATTTTTGGGCCTTTGTCCCCCCATTATTTTTTACTTTGTCCATTTTTTTTACAATAAGAAGTTGAGAGGTATGACTGGTGCACGCACACACACACACACACACACACACACACACACACACACACACACACACACACACACACACACACACACACACACAGAGTGACCATTCGTGTGCTTAATCATCACCCATGATAGTGTCAGTACTTTGTTCAACTCTTCTTCAGCTGCAGTAACAAAACAGTTCTTGCAGGAAGGGCAGGTTCCTAACTCAACATATTATCATTCTACGGAATAAATTACCATGATTTGTCAAACCAAGTATTACTTTTTTACTTTTAAGGCTAGTCATGATGATTGCATGTGTAGACACAAATTTACACCATGGTTATCATGAACATCCCTGCTCATTGTGGTAGATGAGCACTATTAAATGCTTGAAAAGGATGTCAAGACCTTTTGTGTGTGTCTCCTTAGAAATATATATGACTTGGTATGTTATAGTCTCCATGACTTCCCAACTGTTGTTCCTGTTTCTGTGTTCCTATAGTAGGTGTCATGAGTTAGGGCTAAAGAGGGCAGCCACTGACTCCTACAGTTTCAAAGATATTCACATTAGACAATGTCAATGACGTGTCTTCTCAGAACACAGAATATGTTTCCTTTCACTGATGCATTTATATGATTGTTGCCCATTAGATGGTCATGTGAGATATGTCTACCAATCAAGCGTCTGTGTATGACATACCTTCTCCATGTTGCGCATTGTGCACCCTTTCATGGTATTGTGCTGATAGGTATATTGTGGTATCATCTGAAGAACAAAACATCTGACAGTTGAGGGAATGCCAGCCTTACAAATAATATACTTTTGACATCTTCATCACTGTAGACCTTTGGGCCTTTATAGGAAATTATGTTCAATCAGTAACCTTTTAGTTTTGGAGCTTTTCTCCCTAGGACTCCATTGAAAACGGGTTCATTTGGCCCAATGGACTATCCTGGTAAACCAACTGCAAATAAATAAAACCAACTGCAAATAAATAAATAAATCAGTGGTACCAGTTTGGTCAGAGGTGGTTACTTGGTGTTCATAGGAACTTCATATATTTACTAGCTTTGGTACACATGATAGTCTAGAATGTCTGTAGAATTCAACAGACTGGTGTCTGGGATATTCCTACATTGTCATTTTAGATGCCAACATGCACAGTGACAGGTGCACTTTTTTTCCAGAGGGATTAAGATTCATGGGTTCATATGCTATAACTAAGTTTATGGCCAAAAGGGATTATTAATGAGCTCAGCCATACCATCCAAATACTGACAGGAGACTAGCAGTGACCCCATTAAGAAGACTTTCTCCACATCAGTCACCTATCCAGTCATTCAGACTGGTTTTAAAGGTTGCTAGGGAAGTACTCTGCCTGAATGGTAAGAGCAGCCTATTCTAGTCATGGGGTATACATTGGGTTAGGTATCTGTCACACCATCTGTTTGCTGATGTTGCCCATCACCAGTAAGAACAGCAGCGGGCTCAGAGCTGAACCCTGATGCACACCCAGTCCCACTGGGAATCCCTCTGTGAAGCCGAACACTGTACTTGAGTCACTGGTCTTTGCACACCCTGCACTAAATCTACCGATGTTTCTGGGACTTCAAACCATCACGGGACTGCCCAAATCAGCTTTCTTGGGACTTTGTCATATGTTTTCTCCAAGTCTAGGAATGTCCAGTTGGACTCTTTCCTCATCTCTAGTTTCTTCTTAATTATCTTTCTCACTGTAAACATTGAGTCAGCTGTGCTGCATCTTGATCTGAATCCAAACTGCTCATCTCCCATATTATTTTCTACTACTTCGCATATTGCTTATTAATCATCCTCCCTAGAACTTTCATGCAGTGTGGTAGGAGGTTGATACCTCAATACTGCCCACAGTTGTGGATGTCCCCTTTGTTCTTGACCACTAGCATTAGCATGCTTATCCTCCAGTCATCTGGGAAATGCCTTTCTCTCTCCACACTGCTATGAGTACCCTCATGAGCCATTTCTCCACTATCTCACCCTAAATCTTTACCATAAATGCAGTGACCTCATCAGAGCCTGCTTCTTTCCCTGTCTTCATTTTTCTTACTGATGTTTTTGCTTATACTGTGAGTTCTACATCTTCTTTCATTGTAGGCTGTGTCTGGGGCAGTACATCTTCTGTAGGTTTTACTTCATTCAGAGGCTACTGGAAGTACTCCTTCTGTCTGCTTTGGATGTCCTGTGGAGTGGTGAGCAGGTTGTTGCTGGCATCCCTTATGAAGGGTTTATGACTGTCTTCTTTATCTTTGTGTCCTTGCCTTGCAACCTGATAGAGTTTCTTTGTGCTATCTGCTGATAGTAACCTCAGTTGTTTGCTGTCTGTAGACCTGAATTGCACATTGAAATGCCTTCCGTGGTCTATCCACAGTCTGAAATTTCCCTTCAGTTTTCAGTCTGTTTACGGAGATGTGCAGGCCCATGTGATTTGTATTCTAAGCTGAACTACCATACAGAATTACAGCAGCAAGTGTTACAACTCCCCTCCCACTCTTTTAGATATCTCTGTTCTTAATTATTTATTAGTTTAAGTCATTCACAAAATGCACGTTACTTCAAAATTTGTTATTCTAGTAATTTTCTGAGTTTATAAGAGCAATATTTAAAATTGGTCCCAGATTTTTGGGCCTTTGTCCCCCCATTATTTTTTACTTTGTCCATTTTTTTTACAATAAGAAGTTGAGAGGTATGACTGGTGCACGCACACACACACACACACACACACACACACACACACACACACACACACACACACACACACACACACACAGAGTGACCATTCGTGTGCTTAATCATCACCCATGATAGTGTCAGTACTTTGTTCAACTCTTCTTCAGCTGCAGTAACAAAACAGTTCTTGCAGGAAGGGCAGGTTCCTAACTCAACATATTATCATTCTACGGAATAAATTACCATGATTTGTCAAACCAAGTATTACTTTTTTACTTTTAAGGCTAGTCATGATGATTGCATGTGTAGACACAAATTTACACCATGGTTATCATGAACATCCCTGCTCATTGTGGTAGATGAGCACTATTAAATGCTTGAAAAGGATGTCAAGACCTTTTGTGTGTGTCTCCTTAGAAATATATATGACTTGGTATGTTATAGTCTCCATGACTTCCCAACTGTTGTTCCTGTTTCTGTGTTCCTATAGTAGGTGTCATGAGTTAGGGCTAAAGAGGGCAGCCACTGACTCCTACAGTTTCAAAGATATTCACATTAGACAATGTCAATGACGTGTCTTCTCAGAACACAGAATATGTTTCCTTTCACTGATGCATTTATATGATTGTTGCCCATTAGATGGTCATGTGAGATATGTCTACCAATCAAGCGTCTGTGTATGACATA